>NW_016157867.1:95382-114280 GCF_001687245.7 Rhagoletis zephyria
GGTCTATATCAGATTAATTCAGTTATCAACAACTTAGGTAAATGTCTTGATTTAGCGTTTATTGATGATACTGATAAATGCACTATAATACGCGGCGATTCTTTAGTTATACCTATAGACCCTTATCACCCACCACTTGAGTTGTCCTTCGCACCATCCTACGATTCATGTTATTGTCCTGAAACTAGAAAGCCGAAAGGTCGGCGATATTCTTTCAAATACGCTAACTACGACAAGCTTAAAATAGCTATATCTGAAATAATCTGGCCTGAGTACGATGGGGATGTTGAGAACAGTGCCTTACACTTTAGTAAAATCTTGAATAATATATTCAGAAAACTAATAGAATTAAAGAAAATACCGGACCTCGTAACTCGTTGGGGTTTAACTCAGAGCTAAAGCATTTAAAAAATCAGAAAACTAAATCATTTAAACTTTATAAAAAATCAGGCCTGTCTTCTCACTACACCGCGTACTCCATCCTTCGTCATAAATACAATGCTTTAAACAGAAAATGTTACAGGAATTTCATTAATAAAACTCGCATTAACGTCGTTTCTAATCCCAAGTCATTTTATCATTTTGTTAACTCATAACGTAAAATAAATTGGTTTCCCTCAACACTGAAATTAGATGATGTTATTTCTACCGATGATGATATGATTGATGATATGTTTGCAAATTATTTTGAATCGAACTATTCTGTCGAGCCAGATGAAAAAACTTCTAGCTATCCCTTTCCACTCCCACAGTTTGACCACATCCGTATTCCTTCAATCTCCGCTGACAATGTTCTCCTTCATTTGAATAGTTTAAAANTCTAGCTATCCTTTTCCACTCCCACAGTTTGACCACATCCGTATTCCTTCAATCTCCGCTGACAATGTTCTCCTTCATTTGAATAGTTTAAAAAATTCTTTTCTAAGCAGCCCGGATGATATTCCCTCCTGTGTCCTAATAAGTTGTGCTGATTATCTATATAAGCCATTAACAAACATCTTCAATGCTTCTCTAAAGCAAGGAGTTTTCCCCTCTTTGTGGAAGAAGTCGTATATCTTGCCGCTTTATAAAAATGGAAGCAGGTCGAATATTGCGAATTATAGGGGAATCGCTAAGCTGTGTGCCATTCCTAAATTATTTGAAGAAATCGTTACGGAAGAACTATCTTATTCCATAACACCCGTTATCGATGTATCACAACACGGCTTTTGTAAAGGTAAATCAACTGTATCAAACCTTCTTGAATTCACTACAAATGTGAACAATGGTTTCAAAAGTAATTATCAAACTGACGTCATTTACACTGATTTCAGCATGGCTTTTGATAAAGTATCTCATTCAACTATAATATACAAACTTGATAAAATTGGTTTCCCTCCAATCATGCTGCGCTGGCTTTCTTCTTTTTTCATTGGAAGGAAACAGAGGATTATCTTTATCATATGACGTCAGGTGTACCTCAAGGTACCTTGGTCCCCTTCTGTTTATTTTATTCATCAACGATCTTCCAAATATTTTGAAGTATTCGAATTGCTTAATGTACGCAGACGACATTAAGTTATTTAAGTTCATTGGTGCTCCAGAAGACAGAGAACAATTACAGGTGGACCTTAGTAATGTGCTTAAATGGTGCGAAGTAAATTCTATGTCACTTAACTTGAAAAAGTGTAAATTTATGTGTTTCTCTAGAAAACCCTTTCAATGATATAGCTACCGCATTTGTGAACATAGTGTTGATCAAGTAACTAATTTCATCGATCTAGGCGTAACCATGGACTCTAAGCTTGAATTCAAATCCCATATAAACTCTTGTGTTAATAGAGCCAAGGGCGTCTTGGCTTTCATCAAATGTTGGGCTAAAGAATTCAGAGAGCCTTATGTCACTAAAGCTCTCTTTACCTGCCTAGTCAGGCCGATCTTAGAATACGGGTGCGTTGTATGGAGCCCTAGATATCAAACGTACTCTGACAGACTCGAGTCGGTACAGAAACAATTCTTATTATTCGCATTAAATAATTTGCCTTGGGATTCGACATTAAATCTCCCACCGTACAAAAGCCGCTTGAAGCTCATAAATTTGCCAACGCTGCACAGCCGTAGAGAGATGCTCGGGGTTTTGTTCATGATTAAGATCTTGAACGGGATGGTCAATAGTCCCTTTCTACTGAACCAGATCACGTTTTGTATTCCTTCTAGGCCTTCTAGACATTACAAGCCCATTAAGCTAACTATTTGTAGAACAAATTTTGAAATGCATGATGCTTTTCGTTGCCTATGCCAGGACTTTAATAAGCATTACGACTATTTTGACACCTCCGACTCACATTTTACCATTAAGAAAACCTTACTTGAGATTTTGAATAAATAACATGTAAACCCTTACATTGCACCTTATCGTTCAGCTGGTGAACTGTATTTCTGTTCAGTTTATGAGGTAAACGTAAACGTGAATCGCTTTTTTGTAACTAAATAAATTAATATCTTTAACCGGGAACGATAAATTACACAATATCTATGACTGCTTAGTACAATTGTAATCGGCTTCGTATATTTTCGCGACCGCGTAAGACAATACGAGCATGGATCGGAAACTCGGCCTTTCCGACCATGATCAACAGCTTGTCCACAGCGCGGAGCGGAAACTAGAGCTTTCCGCCTGCCACACACTCAAAGTAATGACTTCGGGAACATGGATCGGAAACGCGTTCTTTCCGACCATGCTGAACAGCTTGTCCACAGTGCGGAGCGGAAACTAGAGCTTTCCGCCTGCCACACATTCAAAGTAATGACTTCGGGAACATGGATCGGAAACTCGTTCTTTCCGACCATGTTCAACAGCTTGTTCATAGCGCGGAGCGGAAACCAGAGCTTTCCGCCTGCCACACATACGAAGTAATGTCTTCGGGAACATGGATCGGAAACCCGGCTTTACCGACCTTGATCAACAGCCAGTCCGCAGCGCGGAGCGGAAACTAGGTCTTTCCGCCCGCTGCACACAAATGTAGACTGAAGACTAGGCCTCGCCAGCTACCAAACCTGCTATTTTATGTTATTATTATTCTGTAATATATCACAAACACTTAAATATCTAAATGTTCTATTCTCATTTGTCTGTAAGAAAACATTTTTCTGTAGACCAAATAAATAAATAAGACGAAGGCGCTGGACTGATCCTTTTTTCGAATACAAAGCATATGATCATTCTTTTTCGCTTTATTCCGTATTGGAAAAATTATATGTTTCAATGGACACATCGATTTGAATACATAATTTAGATTTAGATAACATCTTTAGCAAATTATTTGAGAAAAATAAAACATTTAGATTATTGTTTGTATTTTCGTCGATTTTAAATTTGCTACTCCAAAATAATTGATATCAAATAAAACACCTCTTTGAGGTAAAATTTTCGAGTGACGAAAGCAGAACTAGAAACACAAAATTTATGATATCAATTTCGTAACGAAAATTATACGCATTTTTTTACTGCCTTCGAAACATACGGAAAATCTTTTTTTATTTATTAGGAACGTTGCGAAATTCCGTCTACTGCAAGAAACACAAAATAAAAACAGAACTTTTGCAACGATTCGTATGAATAAAAAACATTTTCCGTACGTTTCCAAGGCAATAAAAAAATGCGTATAATTTTCGTTACTAAATTGATATCATAAATTTTGTGTTTCTTCAGGTTCAGGTTCAGCTTTCATCACGCGAAAATTTTACCTCAAAGAGGTGTTTTATTTGATCTATTATTCAAGTAATTTTTAAGCAAAAAACAAAACCGACTTCGATTCTCATGTAGATTATCGTTAATATCTTTACGATCTAATTAGCTGATCTAAACAATATTAGTATGGGACCACCCTTGAGGTAACGTGGTCCAAAGTTATGCGGTAACATATGTACTACATAAAAAAAAAAAAACAATTAAAAAAGTCTAAGTTCGGGCGGAGCCGAACATTAAATATTCGGCGCAAGTATTAAATATAGTTTTTCAGCTTTCTGAAAACTGCCGTCACATGGTAAGGAGCCTGGTTTATTTCTAACAATTTCGATAGTATGTTCAGTTATACTTAATGAAATAAACTTATATATTCAGATGTGGGCGGTATCACGCCAACTATCCAAAATTCTATAATAATGTTACTTATTTTAAAGGGATTGTTGTTAGCATCAATTTTTAGTAACTTAGCGTCCTTAAACTTCGAAATATCGAAATTCAAAAATTTCTGAAATTTACCGTTATCGGAAAAGTGGGAGTAGTTTTAGTCCAATTTCAATAATTTTTAACGTTTTGCTTTTATGTGGTAAGCGAAATCAGCGTACCAAGTTTGGTACGAATTGATTGAACGGTTATCGATATATACAAACCTGGTCGTAAGTAGGCGGGGCCACGCCCACTTTCCAAAATTTTATCATAAATGTGTTTTTTGGTAAAGAATTATCGCAAGCATCAATTTTGAATAAATTAGCTTCTGTATTTACTGATTTATCGAGGGTGTCGTATTTCTCTACATTACCGTTATAAGGGATGTGGGCGCGGTTATTGTCCGATTTTAAAAATTTTCAGCTGTTTGGTATGTTGTACCAAGGCTAACAACTGTGCTAAGTTTGGAAGAAATCTGTGGAGCGGTTACCAAGATATACACATGTAATCATAAGTGGGCGTGCCTACGCCCATTTTCCAAAAATTTATAATATTCTTATTTTTCGTCTAAAGGTTAAAGCAAATATCAATTTTGAGTGAATAACCTTCCGTAGTTACTAAAATATCGCAGTTTTCGTAATTCTGAAAACTACTGTTATATGGGAAGTGGGTGCACAAGTGCGCTCGGGTATAAAAATATTCCGACGAACTGATAACCTCCTCCTTTTTTTTTAAGTCGGTTAAAAAAAAGGCTCTGCTTGTAGACATATTTTTATAGGACTCTTTTTTGATCCGGTTTTCTTTTCTACTATTTCATGGTTAGAACAAATATTCTACATATTTAAGCTTTAAGATCTCTATAAGTTTTCTTCATTCAGAATCGCAACAACCGAATTTATACATTTCTATTAATTTTAATTCTTAGAGAACTTACGCATTCTTTTCGAAGTAGGGTTCGTCTTCATAAAGATCATAAACACTATTCAGTCATACCATTTCGTATTTTGCAAGATAAGAAAAAATGCTTTTTTTAGAAGTTATATAAGTACATATACATATACATTTTTCTGTGTAGATTAACTGCTCTTTCTCTTTTCGAAGTTCGATTTAGTAGAGAAACGAATTAAAAATTAGGGTAGGTATTATTTAGTACTAAGCTGCGAAAAAAATTAATAAAAAATTCCATCACGTAAATTTTCCGAGAAAATTAGTTTTTAATTTTCTTTAATGTTACAGCATATTACTAGCATTAACTTCGAATTTCCATAAATCTTTCTGATTTACTGAGTGTTTTGTATTCTACTGAGGGTTTGCTCAATTCATAAAGGAGTTAGCATTACCAAACTCCCCAAGTACACTATTTTGGACTTTAATACAAAAATTGGTTTATAAGTGTCTTTGGATAGAAATCTCGCTGTAGCGCCACATTTTTTTATATAATTTTTAATGACAAAAAAAAAACAAGTTCGAAAGGCAAAAAATTAAAATTTTCGTGTTTTTTTTTATTTGAAGCCTTTTCATGGCAAAAAGGGACTCGGAGGTTTGCCTTGGCCTGCCGAGAAGCGACCGCTGTTAGACAAAAACCTTTTCTAATTTAGATGTTGCTCGGGCCACGGATCGAACCAGTTCCTACGAAGTGGTAGTACCAATCAGCCACAGATGTTCATAAAATTTCCTTCAGAAAAAATGCTATTCTATCAACAGTTTACACTTCGAAGTTCGGCCCGTTGCACATAGGGGTATTTGACCAATTTAGGCGGCAAAAATTAATTTTATGAAAATTTTAACTCAAAATGTTTACAAAATACGTAGTACGACATTTAAAATTGTAAACGTTTAAAATCAAGTAAATAGAGTGGGAAGACGTCAAGTTATTCCAACAAAACAACAAAAAATAAAGCTCCTTAAAGTTTAACATCGATAAACTCTATGTTGCCGTGGTCCGATTGTAGAAACATGCGCACTTATGTGTTCTTCTCGGCAAGGAGAATATTTACGACTAGGTTAAAAAAATAAATACAATTGAGTTAAAAGAATTCCTACAAGAAGGGTATCAATCGAAATGGTTTTGAAAAGGCTTTATATCTAAACGACAAGTGGGAGGATTACCACTTATTTAAAAACCAAATTCAACTTTAAGGGAATAAGACTCAAATTTGTATTACAAAAATAAAACGTGGCAACCCTCATAAAAAATATTTCTGGATTAAATTTCTTAAAAATGCCTTTTATTTGATACCCACGTTAATAGTTTTAGTTAAATTTTGTAGAATCGGAAATAAGTGGAACCCTTAAACCAATATCCTTAGGGATAACACTTACTACATAGAAAAATAATTTTTTAAGAGCCTTCTTTTAGTACCCATGAATAGTAATATTGTATTTTATTTTTAAACAATAAACTAAATATATATAAGATGGCAGAAAGTGGCAACCCTGTTAAAAATATCTCTGAATTGGGGATTTTTAAAATAGTTTCACTTGATACCCAATATTACGTTTTATTTAACTTATAAATAAGTCGGCCGCTGTGGTGTAGTGGTAAGCAGTGCGCGCTTTCACTCATCAGCACCTGGGTTCAAACCCTAGTCAAAGCAACATCCCAAAAAATATAGAAAAAGGTTTTTTCTTAACAGCGGTCCTCCCTCGGCAGGCAATGGCAAACCTCCGAGTGTATTTCTGCCATGAAAAACAGCTTCTCATTAAAATACAATCGCCGTTCGGAGTCGGCGTAAAACTGTAGGTCCCTCCGCTTTGTGTGACAACATCAAGGCGCACGCCACAAGTCGGAGGAGAAGCTCGGCCAAACACTAAAATATGTGTAAGCGCCAATCTATTATTATTATTATTATAAATAATTTCGAATATGTGGCAACTTTTTACGAATATCTCCAGAGGCAATTTTGATGATTTTTAGTTTTAGATGCAGTTATATATTTTGAAATAAGATCTTTCGATTGGTGTTATCAGTTTTTAGATATCTCCTTTAGTTTCCGAGATATTGACTACAATTTTTTCGATAATTGACTAAAAATTTAGTTAGTGATGGAGTCATATTAAACTAATCAAAATCTTAAAAATGGCGTTCTCCATGTTTGGATATCTCCTTTAGATTCCGAGACATTGAGTAAAAAGTGTCGTTAGTTTAGTAGAAATTTTGATCACATTTTGTCGTATTTCATACAAAGTGGCTGCCAAATTGTGGACAAATGACGCGTACGACAAAATTTTACTAAAGAACAGACGGTCTCGAAAAGGCTAGTGTGTACAGACTAAATATTCACATGCATAATGCAATAACGGATAATCTCAAATATTGCTAAAAATGTATTTTGTCATAAGTCTGAAATAAAAAAATTACAAATCAGAAGAATAAAATGGTATTGTGTTATTAAATCAAAAATAAAAAATATATTGGTTTATTGACGAAGGGGGGATCTATCCCCTTAATCTCGCCTCTGGCTACCCCACTGATAGCGATAGTACCAGTTTGACAAAATAAAACTTGTCCAAAGATCATAGGAAATAAGGCTGCTGGGTATGTTTATGTCTCCCTTATATTCTATGTTCTTTGTGACAACTACAGTGCTGTTACGTTTGTCAGAAAAATGGTCTTGGGACCAGAGTTTATGGAGATTCCTATTAAATTAATAAAGAAAACCCAGAAAATCGGGTTTAATCGGCTCAAATATGAAAAATCGGGACACTTATACGTCCCTACTTTTAGAAAATATTCAGCGGGACAATTTCCTCAAAAGCGGTACTGTCCCGCCAAAATCGGTACGAATGGTCACCATAATTATGCCCAACCCCGGCCACAGTTCTTTGTGCAGCACGCGGTTTCATTCACATCAATTGCCTTGAAAAGTGCAAAACGATCACTGCCTTGGGTGGCCAGATATTATAGTGACATAATCAGTACAGTTGGGATCAAAAATCAGTACAAAGCCATAAAAATCAGCTCATTTTTAAGCGTATTTTTATACCCGAGCGCACTTGTGCACAAGGGTATATCAACTTTGTTCACATAACGGTTGTTCGTAACATCNTTTGTTCACATAACGGTTGTTTGTAACATCCAAAACGAATCGAGATAGATATAGACAAATGTATACATAAATGCCTCAATAAATAGAGAAGTCGATTAACCATGTCTGTCTGTCCGTCCGTCTGTCCGTCCGCCCGTGTACCCGATAACTCGAGCAAAAATTGAGATATCTCAACGAAATTTTGTATGTAGGTTTCCATTTATCCAGGGTAGGTTGAAAATGGGCGAAATCGGACTGTAACCACGCCCACTTCCCATATAACGGTAATTTTCAGAAATGCGAAAACTGCGATATTTTAGTAACTATTAAAGATTATTCACTCAAGANTAATTTTCAGAAATACGAAAACTGCGACATTTTAGTAACTACTGAAGATTATTCACTAAAAAGTGATATTTACAATAAATTTTTGACGAAAAATAAGAATATATAAATTTTTAGAAAATGGGCGTAGCCACGCTCACTTATGGTCACATGTGCGTATCTTGCTAACCGATGCACCAATTTCTTTCAAACTTGGCACAGTAGTTGACCTTGATAAAGCTGGCCGAAAATTTAAAAAATCGGACAATAACCACGCCCACATTCCATATATCGGTAATTTAGAGAAATACAAAATCTTCGATAAATCAGTAAATATTAAAGCTAATTTATTCAAAATTGATGCTTGCAACAATTCTATACCAAGAAATACGTTATATTTATTAAATTTTGGAAAATGGGNATTTTTGGAAAATGGGCGTAGCCACGCCCACTTATGGTTACATGTGCATATCTTGCTAACCGATGCAATTCTATACCAAGAAATACGTTATATAAAATTTTGGAAAATGGGCACGGCGCCGCCCACTTATGATCAGATATATGTATCTCGGTAACCGTTCTACCAATTTGTACCAAACTCGGTATGGTTATTATGCTTGCCACATCAAAGAAAAACNGGACAATAACCACGCCCACATCCCATATAACGGTAATTTAGAGAAATACAAAATCTTCGATAAATCAGTAAATATTAAAGCTAATTTATTCAAAATTGATGCTTGCAACAATTCTATACCAAGAAATACGTTATATTTATTAAATTTTGGAAAATGGGCACGGCGCCGCCCACTTATGATCAGATATATGTATCTCGGTAACCGTTCTACCAATTTGTACCAAACTCGGTATGGTTATTATGCTTGCCACATCAAAGAAAAACGTTGAAAATTATCGAAATCGGAAAAAAAAATTACTTCCGCCTTTCATATAACGGTAAATTTCAGAAATCTTGAAACTTCAATATTTCGAAATTTAAGGACGCTAATTTCTCTCAATTTCCCGGCTTACCTTGTAGCGGTAGCTTTCGGAAAGGTGAAAGNTATTCAAAATTGATGCTTGCAACAATTCTATACCAAGAAATACGTTATATTTATTAAATTTTGGAAAATGGGCACGGCGCCGCCCACTTATGATCAGATATGTGTATCTCGGTATTCGTACTACCAATTTGTACCAAGCTCGGTATGGTTATTATGCTTGCCACATCAAAGCAAAACGTTGAAAATTATCGAAATAGGAATAAAATTACTTCCGCTTTTCATATAACGGTAAACTTCAGAAATCTTGAGNGAACTTAGACTTTCTTACTTGTTTATTATTAACAATATAACAACCAAATAGCAGCCCATTAATTTAACAAAAAATAATGAATAGACNAAGAGAGAAGTCGATTAAGCCATGTCTGTCTGTCCGTCCGTCCGTGTACACGATAACTCGAGCAAAAATTCAGATAACTCAACGAAATTTGGTATGTAGGTTTCCAAGGTAGGTTGGTATTAAAAATGGGCGAAATCGGACTGTAATCACGCCCACTTCCCATATAACGGTAATTTTCAGAAATACGAAAACTGCGACATTTTAGTAACTACTGAAGATTATTCACTAAAAAGTGATATTTACAATAAATTTTTGACGAAAAATAAGAATATATAAATTTTTAGAAAATGGGCGTAGCCACGCTCACTTATGGTCACATGTGCGTATCTTGCTAACCGATGCACCAATTTCTTTCAAACTTGGCACAGTAGTTGACCTTGATAAAGCTGGCCGAAAATTTAAAAAATCGGACAATAACCACGCCCACATTCCATATATCGGTAATTTAGAGAAATACAAAATCTTCGATAAATCAGTAAATATTAAAGCTAATTTATTCAAAATTGATGCTTGCAACAATTCTATACCAAGAAATACGTTATATTTATTAAATTTTGGAAAATGGGCACGGCGCCGCCCACTTATGATCAGATATGTGTATCTCGGTATTCGTACTACCAATTTGTACCAAGCTCGGTATGGTTATTATGCTTGCCACATCAAAGCAAAACGTTGAAAATTATCGAAATAGGAATAAAATTACTTCCGCTTTTCATATAACGGTAAACTTCAGAAATCTTGAGACTTCAATATTTCGAAATTTAAGGACGCTAATTTTCTCAAGATTGATACACCCCGGCTTACCATGTAGCGGTAGCTTTCGCCGGGTATTTAATGTTCGGCTCCGCCAGAACTTAGACTTTCTTACTTGTTTATTCATAAGGGTCGTTGTTGTTATTCAACTTTTTTGAATTTTTCTAATTTTTGTACAAAGTGGGAAATTTGGATTTCCATGGCTTTTGTTAGAATACCTGGTATTATGTGTACATTATCAGAAATTCCTTTATTTTATCAGAAAACTGTTCCTGTAATGCACAGTAAAAAATGCTTTTATTTTTAAATGAAGACACTGCGAAACGGGATTTTTGCGCAGTAATCTACTGTTTTTTGTCCGAAAAAATATCCGAGCGTTAAGTATTATCAATATAACAATTCATTAGTTTAAAGAAATTACGTATGTAAGTACAGATGTGTTACCAAAAATAGTAGTAGTAGAATGTAGTTACTTCTATAACAAAAACCATGTAAGTTGTAGTCTCAAACTTTCTAGAAAATTTGTACAAATGGAAAAAATAATTTATAAAAATGGTAAAAGTGATAGCTATTTCGGAGATCACCACATCTCTTCTACAGACTTCTTCAGTGGGATTCGATCCAAAGACCCCAGCTGACTCAGCCAGTTGCCTATAATCTGTGCTAAGTTCGTTTAATAATCTGCTTTTTCGCTTCGTTGCTTTTTCCACTTTTTTCATGTGAGCCAACTACAATCAAGCGCAGCTATTCCGCGGCAATTCACACTTGATCATGTGGTTGTTGGTTTTGTTGCTTTTTGTTAATAATTCTATTTTTAGAATGTTTAACTTTTAGGTGTGCTCGTCCTTAAGTTATTTGTTTTTGTTATTTATGGCGATATAACAATTATATTGAGCTTGAGGCCGTTTTCCCACAAGAGTTTTTCATCAAAACCGGCCTCAAGTTCAATAAAATTTTAGAAAACGAATTGAAAAAATTTTCTTCAAAATATCAACTTTTTGATCCGAATGTTTAAAAAATTTTGGAGTACGTAGTTTTATAGCCCTTTCAGTTTCCATAGAAGGCGAGCTCGAGTCAGAATTTGTTTGAATATTTTAAGCAACAAATTTAAAACATATTTAGTTCATGTGCTTATTAAATACAACATTCACATTAAAATGTTGACTGAATAATAATGATAATAATAATAATAATAGATTGGCGCTTACACATATGTCTATGTTTGGCCGAGCTTCCCCTCCGATTTGCGACGTGCGCCTTGGTGTTTTCACACAAAGGGGGGGGGGGGCCCTACAGTTTTACGCCGACTCCGAACGTTCTTGTATTATTATGAGAAGCTGTTTTTCATGGCAGAAATACATTCGGAAGTTTGCCATTGCCTGCCGAGGGGCGACCGACGCTAAGAAAAAGCCTTTTTTTCTATACTTTTTTGCGATGTTACTTTGACCAGGGCTTGAGTCCAGGCCCTGCGGAGTGGTAGCACTGCTAACCACACCACAGCGGCCGGAAAGGTATAATATATACCGAATTTTCGCGTGTTAAAAGTGCTTGTGCAAGTAAAACTACAGGTCATCGAACACCGAAAATTAAAGTAAAGGTACATATGTACATTAGACTGCATCACTCCCCATACAAAAAAAAAATCGCTACTATTTTTCCATCGGAATTATAAAATCAGTTATTCAAGTTTTTGTTATACCAATCTTCAAAAAAAAGTTAAAAAACAGCATCAAAAATCTCATCATTGCGATGCCGTTAAAATTTTTTTTTTAATTTTTTTTAAATATTTTTCTGCAAATTTTTTAAGCTTAATCTGTTTTGTCATCTGAGGGGACTTTTTTCAAAAAGTTCTTTAAGAAACTATTTTTGTTCATAAAAAACTACATTTTTGGAGGTATTTTCAAATCGGTCCAGCTCACTTAAATCTTAATATTTTTCCGAAATATTTTGGTGGACGTCTTAAAATATAATGAATTTTGTAATCCCGGCGGAAAAACCGCAACTTTTTTTGGTGATGCAGTCTAATGTACATATATCATATCCAAGAGTCGGTAGTTTGCACCTTTTCCAAATTTTTAGAACTTACATTGCACTAGAAGCACAAAAGCAGAAGTAGTCGTCTTCAGTTTGAAATATTAAGTTTGTTCCAGGTGCTTCAAGATTTGCAGCTTTTACTGGAAGTCGTTCCCGGTCCCCTTCCCTAAGGTTTATTA
This sequence comes from Rhagoletis zephyria, assembly GCF_001687245.7. Classification (NCBI taxonomy): domain Eukaryota; kingdom Metazoa; phylum Arthropoda; class Insecta; order Diptera; family Tephritidae; genus Rhagoletis; species Rhagoletis zephyria. The sequence continues at coordinate 108,249 of NW_016157867.1, forward strand.
ATGGCGAAAATAACTTTTCCCGTAAACCCTGTGAACAGGGCTATTAGTTGAATTCATGCAGTTATTTTGCGAAATGCTATGAAACGAAACAATTGCAAGGTGATACCTTTTGAAAAATGGTTTAAATATAATTAACGTTGAATTTACACGTTCAATAAATTGATTTTAATCTGCTCACACGTATGAGTTGCCAAAAACCATTTTTTTGAACTCGTTAACCTCAAGTAAATGCCAATTATACCAATTCACAGTCATCGACTAACTCTCGCGCTGATAAGACGTTTGTTTTCCGCTTACGGAGTTTTTGATTACTTCCATTCTCAATTCGGTCTGACCGCTTTTTAAGTACTCTTAATTTTCTTTCCTTTTCTTTACTTCTTTCGTACTTCTGTACCTACTCAAACCTTCGATTACGTGAATTAAAAAAAAAAACACGTGGGCTATGGCCCCGGGGCCACCAAACATCAACGCAAATCGCTTTGCGATACTAGATACTGGACAAAAAAAAGAAACATAAAACTGATTCAAGTGCCCTTCAAACCGACTTTCCCTTCTCCCTGAAATTAAAGTGGATGACCCAAAATTCGTCGTGATCGAATCAACCGATTCGTCCAAGCCTACCTCTTCTTACTCGTGTTTTGCCATACATCGTGGTATTAAACAAATTAGTAGTGGAGTCCACTCCATTTCTACCCTTCGTGACGGAAAACTGCTTCTCCTTGTAAAAAACAATAAAATCGCCGACAAGTTCTTAAAAGTGAAACAACTAGAAAATGTGTGTTCCATTTCAGCCAAGCTACACGAACCGCTCAACCACGTGAAAGGGACTGTGTATGCCCCTTTTCTTAATAATGTGGCCGAGGAAGAAATTGTGAACGAATTAAGCTCTCAGGGAGTTGTAGCGCCATACAAATTTAAAAAAATCTCAGAGGGTAACCCTCACCCTTCAGGAGTTGTGTTGCTTACATTTAATCTTTATCATCTGCCCAGTAAGATTGACATTGCCTGGTGTAAAGTATTCGTCCGCCAGTATATACCCCTTCCCATGCGCTGCAAATCTTGCCAGCTCCTTGGCCATACAAAAAATAATTGTAAACGCTCTCCTCTTTGTGTAAATTGTTCTCTCCCTCCCCACTCCCCATCCGATTGTGAACGCACATTTTGCGATAACTGCTTCCAACCACTCCCCTCCTCGTCCAAAGACTGTACAAAATTCCTACAAGCCAAAGAAATTATATATATAAAAACAATAAATAAATGCTCAATGGGTGAAGCTATAAAAAAACACAAACAACAACTAAATATAGAAAACTCACCCAGGAACCCTTACGCTGGCATAGCATTGAGTGCAACCACAAGCAAAATAAATACAATATCAACAGCAGCTACAACAAATAATAAAAACTTGTCCGCTTCTTCCAAAACTAATAACAACTCAAACATCACTAATAACAATAAATCTGAAAAAACATACACACATATCGAAAATACGAATTGAACAAAGAAACCATTTAGCTAAATCTACAACAACAGTAAAAACAAACAATAATATCTCTTCAACACAAAATATGAACAAGTACAACTTCTCTTCTAATTCTCTGACTAATACTTCCTCAACACAAAATAATAACAAGTGCAACTTCTCTCCGACTTCCGATATCCCATCTACACCCACTGATCGCATCGAAACAGACACTGACTACAATAGCAACCAATTTTCTTCCACTAACTCACCTTATTCTTCCTCACAATTCCAAATATACTTCCAACCTCTCCCAACACTCTCCCAAGTGCTAGCAGCTACGCAAAAACAAAACAATTCAGATAACGAAATGGAGTAACCAAAAACTCCTACATACATATAAGTACATATTTACATCTGCTTTTCCCTCTTTCAAGATTAATGACTTTAAAAATTGTCCAGTGGAATATTAAGGGATATTTCAACAACTATCACGAGCTGCAATTTCTTATCAAAGAGAAAAACCCAGATGTAATATGTATGCAAGAGGCACACATCCAATTGACACTAAACAGCAGTCTCTTTTATCCCAAAAGTATATAGGCTACTTTTCTAACTTACAAAACATCCAAAGTAACAAACAAGGTGTTGGTATCCTAAAAAAGAGATGCTTTTCACATGAAGTCATTGATACAACTTCAACATTATCAAGCATATGACTAAAATTAAATCTCAACTTGTCATTTTGCATAGCAAATACATACATTCCTCCTCAACAAGTTTTCAATGAAACCGACTTGAGAATCTTGTTTCATCAATTCCCTACACCCAAATTTTTTTTTTAAATTTAAAAAAACTCTATATCCGAGACCAACCTTATCAACTACAAAAAGTCCAACGCACGCTTTAAACGAGCGGCTAGGCTGCTAAGAAGAGTAGATTTGAAGTTTTTACCTCACAAATCTCCCCTTCTTCAACTCCAAAGAGGATTTGGTCTGACATTAGACATATAACTGGCATTCCCCACACTCCCGTGACAGCCATTCAAACTAACCAAAAGGTGTTGACTGATTCTGCGCAATTTGCTGCCACATTCGCTCAACTTTGGATTCGATATTCCGACGACGATAACTTTTCCGAGGAATATGTCAGGGAAAAGCAACACAGGCTTTCCATGACGTACGCCCCAAAAAATATTTCTATATCAGCGAGTCACGTGCAAAATAAAATCACATTCTGTCAATTGGAATCGGCACTTCAACACGCTAAAGGCAAAACCCCGGGGATCGATCGCATATCGTATCCCATGCTCTCAAATTTACCGCAAATAACCAAACAAAGGTTACTTTCCCTCTATAACAACATCGTTGACAAAGTTCTATGGCGAATAGCAACGGTCATACCCATTATCAAACCAAATAAGCCTCCCAACGTGCCTTCTTCTTATAGACCAATTTCATTGCTATCCTGCCTCAGCAAAACTTGCGAAAAAATTATTGCAAAAAGACTGATTTGGTTCGTTACAAAAAATAATCACATCAAGCATAATCAAACTGCTTTTAAGAGCAAGCACAGTACTACCAACTCACTGATTCAACTACAACACTATGTATCGGTTGCTGTTGCCACCAAAAACCACGCCAAATCTTATCTACCGGCTTCGAAAAAGCCTTTGATCGCGTAGGAGTCCACGCAGTGCTGAGTTAACTCGCAACTTGGAAAGTTGGTCCAAAAACTTTTATGATAGTAAAAGCTTTCATGACACACCGTCAGTTTCGGGTGCGGGTTAATAGTATTTTTTCCGGTTTAAATCCACTCAAAAATGGTATACCTCAAGGCTTCCCGCTATCAGTAGCTTTATTTATTATTGCTTTCGATAGACTTACCGACATTTGCCTAAATGTTAAGAACATTAAACTAACAATGTACGCTGACGATGCTATCATTTACACTAATTTAAAAGACCCACTAGAAGTTAATGATGCAAAACTACTTACAGAGTTAAGAAGTTTGGGTTCTCAATCTCGAGCATCTATCTCCATTTCAAAATGTAAATTACTTCACATTTGTAAAAAGATTAACTGTAAATATCCGCAACTAATTTTCGATGATACTGTAATAGAATCTGTAAATGGGTAGGTTCAGAAGGCGCAGCAGTTGAGGGCAACCGATGCTAAAAAAATCAGTGATAGTAATGCGTCTTCTGAACGGCTTGATACATTATCTGTCAAATTCAAAACACACAACATGTTGTCTCAAATGATCAGAAAAATATTACGATCATCTAACACGCAACTGTTCAGTTGATCAGAAGTACAAAACAACGCGTTCAGAAGGTGCAACAGTTACTGAGGTGTTGCGCCTTCTGAACGTGCCCAATAACTTAAAAATCTTAGGTATATATTTTGACAATAGATTCAATTTTAAATATCAATGTCTTAGTCTTAGAAAAAACCTTTCCAAAAGGTTAAACATAATAAAATATTTATCTAGTATGCGATCTCTTATACATACAAATACCCTAATTAATATCATTAGAGCTTTAATACTCTCTAAAATCGACTATAGCCTGCCGATTTATAGATGGTGTGCCTTTCGTATGAAAAAACTTTGAATATAGCTCTCCCATCTAAGTGTAACACAATCAACAGTCAACCAGAGTGGCTGATAAATGAAGTCACTATAGATACATCTTTGCATAGTTTCAAAAAACTTAACACCAACAACGCCAGCCTTCAACAATACTTTTTAGAAATTATCAATTACAAATGCAAAAATTTTACAACAATCCAAAGCAACAAATACAGCTTACGCAGTTACCACATCTAATGGGACAACTATCACGGGCGGAATTCTTCCACCTCACTCATCCGTTTTCACGGCCGAGGCTTTTGCCATCTTCAAAGCGCTAGAATATACTATTCGGCAAAAAGGAAAGTTCGTTATCTGCTCTGACAGCTTTTCCCATTCAAACGCTGTCCGAAACATACGCAACAATTCCATATTCATATCTAAAATTCGAGACTTTTGCATCAAATACAAACGAAAAATAGCCTTGCTCTGGGTCCCAGGTCACGTCGGTATTGCTAGGAACGAACATGCAGACAAGGCAGCTAAATATTTCAAATCAGCACCTACTCTTCTTAATGAGCTACATGAACAAAATGATCTCAGAAAAATGTTACACCGGTTCGTACATGAGGGAAGGCGCGCAGAATGGAGAAAGTTCCAACACAGATACACAAACCTCAACCCACTTCGAAATAAAACATTTTACAACAACATCTCTCGGCTTGAGGCAACCATCTTTACACGTTTGAGGATCGGCCATACACAAATCACACATCAACACCTTCTCACCGGAAACCCTATACCGGCGTGCCCATTCTGTCCCAACACGCTATCGGTTGATCACATCATGCGCACCTGCACAGCTTTAGAGAGTATTAGGCAAAAACACTTTACTTCCACCCAACACCAAACATTGTTAAAAACGCCATCTTATGAAAATATTATATGTATCTATAATTTTCTAGTAGAATGTAATTTGCATAATAAAATATAAACTTGTTCCTCCATTTCCTTCGGAGTCGATGGCCACAGTAGCTTGCACTCCTTCTTGTCATTAGGTTTAATATTTATATATATTTTTCCTAATAAATAATAATAATAATATACCAATTCATAAAAATATTTATTAAATGTAAAAATCAGTACAAACTCAAAAAATCAGTAGATTTTGCGTACTGATTTCAGTAAGCAGTATTTTAAAAAGCCCAATAAATCTTATGTAAACAGATTTTTTTTTTGCAATACGGACAATTTCTATTTTTTTTTTGTTTTTGCTAACTCTAAATCTCACTCCTTAATTACTCTTTTTAGAAAAACACTTAAGAATGCAGTTTTGTAGGCCATTGAATTTTAGTTTAATAGAGTGCAATTTTGATTTCTGTTATTTTTTTCCACTGAAGATGTCGCTCATTTCCTCCATAGCTACGCTTAGCTCGAAATTGTTTTTTTTACATGGAAGAAAATGTGCAGGAGCGTCAAGAAAGAAAATCGTCCAAAATTAGCACCAAGTCCTGGCATATTTAGTAGTTTTTGCTTTAAATCAATATCGAATATGTCTAAAATCTCTGAATAATATTCGGCAGTGATAGGGTGGCCAGATGCGCTGATTTAATCAGTACATGTGCTGATTTTTTTCTATTGTACTGATTTTTAAGAGCCCGAAATCAGTACGCAAAATCTACTGATTTTTTGAGTTTGTACTGATTTTGTACTGATTTTTACATTTAATAAATACTTTTGTAAATTGGTGTAATTGACATTTGCTTGAGGTTTACATGTTCAAAACAATGGTTTTTGACAACTCATACGTGTGAGCAGATTGAAACCATTATTAAAAAGGTGGCAGCTTGCAATTGTTTCGTTTCCTAGGATTCCGCAAAATAACAAACTGTTTGGATTCAACCCAACCCAACTTCACGATTTGCAGGTTTTACAGGATTTACAGGAAAAGCTGGTTTCGCCATTAATAAATCTTATGAAAGGTGGTGGTGAGTTAATC
>NW_016157867.1:115252-141703 GCF_001687245.7 Rhagoletis zephyria
TGATTAACTATGTTATTTACTGGTGATCACTTCTTCAATAAAATACAATATAGAAAAAAGTCATCTGACTTCCAACTAAGTAAAAGATAACTGTCAAATGCAAAACTGAGAGTGAGTGCAAAACTGTAACATCTGCCTTAATTTACATTTTTGTCTGCTGGTTTTTTTATTGTTGTTGTATTGACTTCAAATCATTATGAGAGAGGGAGTAGGGATGTACCAACAAGAATATTCAACAAAAGGATGAAAGTCGTTAGAACTTGGAAATATAGCGGTGGTTGAAACAAAAAGTGTTAAACCATGTTACAGTTTTGCCCGTCACTGTATGTATACATTTGTTTATATCTATCTCGATTCGTTTTGGCTGTTACAAACAACCGTTATGTGAACAAAGTTAATATGCCCTTGTGCACACGTGCGCTAGGGTATAAAAATAAGCAATTGCTTTTTCTTAAAATTTCAGACCTTTTACTTAAATTTGTTTGAATAAACGAGTAAAAGGTCTGAAATTTTAAGGAAAAGCAATTGCTTAGTTTATATTCATAAGGCAGAATATTCTAGTTTTAAGTAATAAATCAACGCGAATTCTTAGCCTATTGAAGCTTGCGCCTCAGTAAGCTACAAAACTGCATACTTGGAATTTTTCTAAAATTTATCAATACAAAGTTTGTTGTTGTGGAATTTTTTTAAAAATAATAAAATGATGGTCTTTTGTGCCCTTTATATAGTGTTTAGTATTATATAATTAACTAAACTTAAAAAAATTATTAGGGCCATTTTCTGAAGTAACCTTTAAATTTAAAGCTCACTTTATATTTAAAAGTTGGATTAAAAATAAAGCTATGTCTAAAGTTAAGCATTTCTATTATCGGTTTTTGACGTATGTATGTTTCGTGGTTTTAAACCAATTTAAAGCCGATAATAAAATGCTTTTCTTTAGACACAATCACAAATTTTACTTGAGGAAACGGCCCTAAACAACCGAAAGGAAAATAATAGTAAATAATAGTATAAAGGAAAGTCGAGAGTCTTTGTACGCGGTAATCTCGAAAACTACTGAACGGTTTTTGACGAGATTTTCTCTAATATACTCTGTATCGACAGGAGAGGGATCTTTTTTTACTTAAAATTTTAATAGGGTTTCCACCTGTCTAAAAACTATAAGATCAGCACCGTTCGTTGGATTACAAAAGAGGAGGTGTCAAATTAAAGGGATTGGCCTCTAGAAAAGCACTAATATTTTTTTAATAGAGCTGCCACCTGTTAATAAAATTACTATATTAACTCATAATAAGCGTAGGTATAGTTCTGTACCGTCACTGTCAAACGAAAAGACTTAGCCTCTACATGCACAATAGTGTATTATTTTTCTGAGTAGGGTTGCCGCCTATTAAAAAGTTAAAAGATTTTCGCCGATCGTTGGATTACAAAACGATACCAAATGAAAGTGCATGGCCTTCGCATTTACAAAAACTTTATTATTTTTTAAGTAGGGTTGCCACATATTTAAACTTACATATAATAAAGGAAAGTTGAGATATTTAGACCACGCCACTGAACGGATTTAGACGAAATTTTTCAAGTACTTCGAGTTTCTATATGGTTGCCACCTGTCTAAAAAATTATAAGACCCGCACTGTTCGTTGGATTACAAGAAATGAGGAGTCAAATAAAATGGCTCGGCTCTTAGATGTTCAATAATGTATTACTTTTTGAGTAGGGTTGCCACCTATTTAAAAATTACTATTTCTTTCGAACATAGTATGAATACAAAAAGTGAGATGTGAAGTGAATGTTCAATAATCTATTATTTTTTGAGTAGGCTTGCCACCTTTTCAAAAAATAATAAAATTTTCAAAGTTCATTGGACAAAAAAATGAGGTATCAAGTGAAAGAATATGGTCTCCGGATAAGCTTTTATTTTTTTAATGGGGCTGCCACCTATTTAAAAATTACTTCCTAACATATAACACGTGAGGGCGCTCTTTATTCAAAATAGTTTTTCTTTTTTGTTAGGTGCTGTATTCAAAAGACCGTAAGGGGCTGATGCTTTTTTTTTTGCATATGTGAGCATGTATGTACATAGATAGCATGGATCGGACTTTAAAAAAATTCTGTGTGGTAGAATCTGGAAAAAAATGTGGTTGATTTAAAAAAAATGTGGTAGATCTCTGGGTTTGGTAAAAAATTTGTACAAAAATTAAAAAAATTCTGCAAGGCTTCACCTAAATGGCAAGCTTTTTAATTAGGCTCTAAACAAATTTAATTTTAGTATAATAAAGTGGAAGATTGAAGTTGCTAAAAATTGTGTTGTGTTCCTTCCATATTAGGGTATTTTTCGAACATATTTTAAGAGATTTCTGCAACATTGCGGAGTGCTGCCAGCTTTTCTTTTTATCACATCACGAAGTAGCGAACAAATGTGGCACGTTCCAGAAACAGCTAATTGGGATTTGCCGATTTAGTTAATTCTCAAGTAAAAGTAAACAACGCATTAGAAACCTTAGATGCACCTAAATTTGCTAATACTTTCACAAAAATCGCCGTTTTTTAACATTTTCGCATTCTTTTTATAAATCATTTATTTTGCAATTTAACACAATAAAACCGCGTTTCCTGTCGGAAAATTGATTACTGAGAAAATTTACTAGCTTACATTTTGTTTTATTCTCCCATTCGGCTTTGTTTACTTTTGCTTGAAAAATTTCATCGTCGCCGGGAATTCGAAATCTTGTATTATATCATTCTTGTTACCATATAGTGTTTAGTGTTGGACAATTTTTTCTCTTAAAATTAAGAAAATTATGTCCAGCAAAAATAAAACTACTCAAAAGCGCGAATATGTGGTAGATTTCAGACTTTGTGTGGTAGATGCTCAAAAAAGTGGCAGATCTACCACAATGTGGTAGAAGTCCGATCACTGGTACATAGGCTGCATTTGTTGCGATTTCAGTGAGAGACAGAATTTATAAATCAGCTGTGCCTACTTTGATGTTTTTATTTCATTAGGTTCACGTACATATGTACAGGTACTTTAGTATCTACATATGTATGTATGTACATACCAGAGAGCTGCATGGATACAATCAAATTACATTTTAAGTCACTCGCTTTCTTTTCACATCTGCAAACACTCGCACTCATTTATTTCCAAACATAACGTGCGATAGCATTGAAAAAGCATTGTCGGTTGAGTGAGTAATTCACAGTATCAAGTGCTCGATTCAAATAACAAGTGCTTGATTTGAAAAACAAGTGCATGGCATAACTGCTGTAATGAAAGTATCAAAGAAAGAACATTTGTAAAGACAATTTTTGTTAACTTTATTGGTTTCCTAACTGCTTATTATAATGCAAAAATATCAACTGATTAAGGGCATCATCATTTGACAAAAGGTGGCATCTTTTGTCAGAAATAACATTTCCAGCAGAAGAAAAAACTGGGCCTGTTCGAGACAAGTAATAAAAGCGGTATTACTGCCGTACTGATGAAAAATGGCAACATTGTTGCAACTGCCCAACTAATATTACATTGCTAGAAATTCACATAGAACGCGATACTTTAATAATTCGCGCAACACTGTGGTTGTGATTGCAACTCGAACAAGCCCACGCTTTCTGACGATGCGCTAGTTGAAGGAGTGAGTTTATGCAGCAGCGGCATTTCGCATTTGTGTACCTCCCACCAATTAATTATATCGAAGTCCGTATGAAAATATACCTCAATATTTTCATATCGCCGCAGTTCTGCAGTAGCTTTATCAGTTCTGCTCACAAAGGTAGGTTGTTTAAGAAGACCTGGAAACAGCTCAAAGTTGTCTGAAGGTAACAAAGGTGTATCCGCAATTTGTGGTTCCGTTGTACTGTCAGAATTCTCAGTTAACGTTCTCGTAATTTGTAAACATTTCTCTTTTGTGTACCTTTGCTCAGATTCGGTAAAGTTCTTGAGCTCTTTTGCTGGCGGGTATAAAAAAGCACCATTTTGTGCAAATCTGTTAGTTTTCAACAGCAACTGTTTTTAAATAATAAAGCAACTTATTTTTCAAGTCCCTTATAAAGTCGATGTCTTCTGTAGACTAGTTATATAAAGGTCCGTCAGGTGCATAACTAAATAATTTAGTAAAACTAATATATTTAAAAAAATACTTCATCAATATCCATTTTTTTTTTTTGTTGGAAGTCAATGAGTGTCATTCGATTGCTCGACTTGCTTTTCATAACAGCATTTTTCACTCGCTTGACTTGATTTGGAAAGAGTATATCAATGCCATATTTGAAATCAAATGAGTACACTGCAGCTAAACATTGATTTCAAAACTAACTATGAATCTCACTGTTTGTACGGTGTTTCTTACTCACCTTATAGAGTTCACAGCAATGAGTTTATACTGTTTAGATGGAAGTGAGTAAACTCATGCTGTTGTCTGGTACATACACCCACTATAATTGTTCTTAAGCGTTCAGTCAAAAATATTTGAAACACAAAATTTTTGTTTAGTTTCTTCGCGTATTTCATTCCTCTTCTCTCCCTCGCTAATTTGAATATATGTATGTATGTACATCTATACATAGTATGAAGGAAGGTCGAGATTTTTTGTAAGCGGTAATCTCGAAAACTACTGAACGGCTTTTGATGAGATTTTCTCTAATATATTCTGTATCGATAGGAGAGTAACGTTTTTAATTTAGAATTTTAATAGGGTTGCCACCTGTTAAGAAAATTACTATATTTAATTCTAATAAGCGACCGCGTCAGTTCTGCACCGTCCCTGTCCAATGAAAGGACTTAGCCTCTGGATGTGTAGTAATGTATTATTTTTCTGAGTAAGGTTTCCACCTGTTTAACAACTATAAGATCTTCACCGTTCGTTGGATAAAAAATGAGATACCAAATGAAAGTGCGTGGCCTTCGCATGTGCAAAAACTTTAAGTGTTTTGAGTGGGGTTGCCACCTATTTAAAATTACTATCTTCTATGCATAGTATAAAGGAATGGCGAGAAGTTTTAACCACGCTACTGAACGGATTTAGACAAAATTTTTTATGTATATAATAACAGAAGTACATGATGACATATGATTCTCCAAATACGTAAATATATATACATATGCATACATTCATGGCGTGGCGAAGCCTCGCGCATCCGCGGGCGACTAGTAGTATATATATGCATTTTTAAAACGTGTTTCCGCGAACACTGTATTAAAAAATTTAGACAGCAAAAAAGTATAAATGCAGTATTTTGGAAAAAACCTAAGTATCCATTTTTGGAATCCATAAAAAGTATTATACGGCGAAAGAAAGTATAGATACGAGCGTTAATCTTCTAATATATAAAAATCTTGTTTCACGGTGTTTGTGGTCGAACACCTCTTAAACGGCTCTACCGACCTTTCTGAACTTTTTTGTGTATATATGGTAGGTATGAGAATCGGATGATCGGGTATACCAAATAAAACACCTCTTTGAGGTAAAATTTTCGAGGGACGAAAGCTGAACTAGAAACACAAATTTCAATTTCGTGACGAAAATTATACGCAATTTTTAACTGCCTTGGAAACGTACGGAAAATCTTTTTTATTCATACGAATCGTTGCGAAAGTTCTGTTTTTTTTTATTTTGTGTTTCTAGCAGTAAACGGAATTTCGCAACGTTCTGAATAAATAAAAAAAGATTTTCCGTACGTTTCCAAGGCAGTTAAAAATTGCGTATAATTTTCGTCACGAAATTGAAATTTGTGTTTCTAGTTCAGCTTTCGTCCATCGAAAATTTTACCTCAAAGAGGTGTTTTATTTGATATCAATTATTTTGGGGTAGCAAATTTAAAATCGACGAAAATACAAACAATAATCTAAATGTTTTATTATTCTCAAATAAATTGCTAAAAATGTTATCTAAATCTAAGTTATATATTCAGATCGATGGGTACATTGAAACACATAATTTTTCCAATACGGAATAAAACCGAAAAGGAATGATCATTAGGGCGGGTCGAAAATCTAATTTTTCTCAAATCCCTTGGTAATAGTGCAAATATATTGTATCATAAAGTCAACAACAAGCCTGCAAAATATTCGTCTTTTATTTTAATTGTGAGCGCCCGCGCATCGACCGCGAAGTGACCCACAGCATACTAGTCGAATAGGACCAATTCTTTTTAAAAATTCAGGGTTCAGCAAAAAGGGTTGGTGCATATTATTAGATAACGAATCCGTTAACGCAAAAGATAAAGTCAAGCGACCTCAGTGGTAGTTTAAAAAATTGGCTTTTTTCGAATTTCAGGCACCAGGCACGCCCCCAAAGGCCTACGAATCGAAACATCCTGGAACAAAACCTTCCTATTTTTTTTTGGTACTTTCATTCCTGAAAGTTTGAAAAAAATTAAATGAAGGTACGTACAGACGCTACACACATCGCAAAGCATCTCGTAGTAGAGACACGAACCAAAACACATTTAGCTCTATATCTTTCCAACTAGTAGCCGGAGCTCAATATATAAGGTATCGTTTGAAAGGTATTGGCCTATAGAATAACACGAAATATGTTGGGTGTACTCACATAGCCCCTTAAATCGGCAAAAGCAAACAAATTTTTTTCGTTTCGCAACAGTTTAGCCAAATTTTTAAGAATCCGGTTAATCGTTACATGTCGATTGGACGTCTGGATAAAAACTTCCAAATCTCGTGTATATATAAGCGAGTCATTTCAGCATGCTACTGTGGCTGCTTTCGTCACTCGCGCGCACTGCCGTACGCTGTGTTTTCATACCGCTAGGTGCAGGGGGCGTGGCACCTCCCATACAAATCGAATTTTTCATATTGCATATCTCTGGAAGTGTTCATGGTAGAGTACTCGAACATGGTATGAAGATATGTAAAAACAAGCGTATACTCATGGGGAAAAATTGCGGTTATTGGAAAAGGGGGCGTGGCACCTCCCATACAAAGCGAATTTTTCATACTGCATATCTCTGGAAGTGTTCATGGTAGTGAACATGGTATGGAGATATATGAAATCAATCCCATACTCTTAGAGAAAATTGGGGCTATTTGAAAAGGGGACTTGGCGCCTTTCAAACTCACCGAAACTATTACGTATGTATCTTTGTATACGTATACACTTTTGCTAGGTTATTTAAGACGGCAATGGAAATATTGTTCTGACAACCGCCAAACCCTAATATTACAAGATAAATGCGTCACTGAAAATCATGAACGTGAACTGTTGGTGAAAATATTGGACCAAAATGTTTCAATAAAAAAATTAATTTTTTGCGGAACGAAGTTCGCCGGGTCTGCTAGTAATACATATAGTATTCATCTATTAGTTATTTTTTGTTAAATTAATGTTATTTAGTTGTTATATTGTTATTAAACGAAAAAGACGCTTAAAAATTCGCTTATTGTTATGGCTTTGTACTGATTTTTGATCCTAACTGTACTGATTATGTCACTAAAATATCTGGCGACCCTATGTGTAACTTTTAAAAGTAATTTTTACATTAAAGAAGAACTTTTTACAAGTAAGTTTTTATTTTGTTATTAGTTTACGTGTTTAGTTTTAAAATTGTAGTTATTTAAAAAAGTTCTATAAAAATAACAAGAAAATAGTTATTCCCCTGGGTATCCTCATTTGATTTATATAAAAATATTTGTTGAGCCGTTTAGTAAGCCCTCACAAAAATTTAGCGCCCCCTTTGCACCACTTTAGGAGTAATTGTATTTCGTTTACAGCTACCAAATAATCTATTCGCATGAGGTGATTAGAAAATAAGAAATACAAAAATACAAAACCGAAACGATGAATCTCCAAATTTTTAATTTGTTACGAGACCCCCGTGTTGTCCAAGGTCAACCAGTACTATATTTTTCTGTTATTATTATTTATTTCATGTAAATATCAAAATGTAAGCATCATGTTTCAAATCAAAGTGGGTAAAACCATTGTTCGCAAAGGTCGAATGCTGTTATTTTTGCTTAAATTGTTTTAAACCATCGCATAATATTAATTTCCTGCATCTCTAATCAATTTTATTAGTTAATTATTTTTGTCCAGCTAAATCGTCAATTTTTGCTTGTGTGCAGCGACTAGAAAGGGCTGGCCGGTAAGGGACTTAAGTCGAATGAAGAGGTCACTGAAACAAACGCTTATTTAGAGGAACTCGAAAAACATCCTATTTAGAAAGAAGTAAAAAATCGAAAAATAACACGCTTTTATGATTGTACAGAAAATAAATTTTAGTTTTGCTTCTGTTTTTTATAAAAAAATCGCAATTTCATCAGTCTCCCATTAATTTCACGTTGATAATGGGGCTGTGTTCTTTCCACCTTTTTGCAAAAACAAATTTGTGAAAGTGAAAATAAAAAAAAGTTGCATTTTACAAAAAGAGTATAAACATTTTCTTCAAACTCATTTACTTGTGGTGATTTCGTATCTACCAAAAAATGTTGCCCTTGCATGTTGCAAAATGTGTTAAATGTTACACTCCACCCTGTAAAACGGCATGACATTTTAAGAAACGAACACTAAATTTGTCCACCGTTTGCCTTTATTTTAGAATTGAACACGAAAAGAGAAAGGGGCAATCAAAATGCGACATTGGTTGGTAGAAACGGACACCATTAAAAAATGTGAATATTCTGTTTTGTAGAAATAAGAAAATTAATAAAAATATCAAGCTGCTTAAAGAATTGTTCAGTTGCGACAGCCATACTTTTTTTCTTGAGAGCGTAAATAAATTTATATTTAGATTTGGAAAGCAAAGATAGTATACTGCTTTTGCAATAGTTTTTCAAAACAAAACTTTTGGAAATAATAATATGAATGAGTTGAGGATATTAGGTATTTTGAAAGCTAATGGTGATTTCGTTTCTACCAAAAAATGTGGCCTTTTGATTGCCCCTTTCTCTTTTTTTTGTTCGATTCTAAATTAAAGGCAAAGGGTGAGAAAATTGTGTGTTCGTTTCTTAAAATTTCGCACTCTTGTAAGGCAAAAAAGGCACATTCTCTGCCCACTGAAGCTTTGTCAGGGGAGATGGTTGCCCTGGAAATTATATGGTTGTTTAAAACGACAATATTATGAAATGCGTGAACTAGACAAGGGCAAGAAGGCAAAAACATGCCTTTTTACAGGGTTTAGTGTAACATCAAACACATTTTGCACCGGTGAAGGGCAAAATTTTTTGGAAGTTTCCACATTTTTGAATATAGCAAACAAAAGAGATTACATATTTCAATTTTATGAATATTTTGTCTTCCAAAACATTGCATTTATTAAAATCTTGATTTGTTAAAGAAGCCATGTGGAAAACATTTTTTACCAGGGGCCGTAAATAAAATTAATTTTGAAATGGAGAATTAAAAAAGGTATGACAAAAGGAAATTTATATTATGTTGAGCAAGTAAATTCTATTCATATTTTTGTGCCAAATGCCAAATTAGCCTGATTGTTTTTGAACAGAAAAAAGGCGGTAATATTTAAAGACGTGAACAGAATATTTTGAAGTTTCGTAAACAAATTTTTTCAGATTATTTTTAAATTTCTTTGACTTTTTGTATTTTTGCGGAAATTTTCAGTTCCACATTTTAATCTTAACTTCGCTTTTTATGAATGACAAAAAACTTAAAAGGAATATTTCCCTTTTTATTAAATATCAGCCAAATATTGCGTTTAATTTTGGTCCCCAAAAATTAACAGGGAAAAATTGGATCATCTTGCTTAAGACAATTAAAGACAAAGGTTCACTAACATTTGTTCATTTTATCGTAAAATTAGATATGGCTCATTCCACGGTGACGGGTGTGACTTCTGAACTTACATTTTAAGGTTTAGTTCTTAAACTATAATACAAAGTTCTTTAAAACGATTATATTATGTTAGGTTTCCGAGGTAGACTCAATGCCTAGAAATTTCAAAAAAAGTGAATCCAAATGAGTTATATGAATTTTAGCCACTGTGACGGGTGCAAGGTTTGGCAAATTGCATTAAATCAAAATGTTCACTACCACTAGGGCTTTAATGGTAGTGCTTTTAAAATTTCACTAAGTACCACTATATGGTTAGTGATAGTGCATTTAAAATTTCACCAATCAAAATTTCATCAATGTTAAATGCAATGAGTTTTAATGTATAACTCCTTCTATTTCTAAGTAGTCTGTAAGTAACTGTGTTAATCTAGATTACTACTAATTGAATAAATAAATAAATACATATAGTGGTAGTGAAATAAAGTGTTCACTTTCACTATCTGGTTAGCGGTAAGGGAAAGTTTCGCTATCACTGACAATTACACTGGCTCACAGATTGAGGAAAATTTGTGATCTGTAATATTTTATAACCATTTCCTTACAACAGGTTTGTTAAAAAATTTATAACCACTAACTACATAGTGGTAGTGAAATTTGAAATGCATTACCACTATGTACATAGTGCTAGTGAAAATAATTTTTCATTACCACTAACCATACGCCAGAAACCAATTTGTTACTACCACTATGCACACAGTGGTAATGCATTTCAAATCTCACTACCACTAATCGAATGGCGGTAATTAAATGCCCAGTGCATTAAAAATTTAGTGCATCGTGCCCAACCCTGGACGGGTTTAACGGGTACGCAAACCAAATTAGCTACTACTTGTATCAGAGTTTTTCTGCTAATTATGTACTCTGCTTATGGTTTTAAGTAGTTCATTGTATAGTGAAATAAACATTTTCAACATTTGCGCTGAAGTTGCTTACCTCTATTTCAAATTATAGATTATATGTTCCAAATTCAACTTTGACGGGTGGGACTTGACTTTGTGACGGGTGTAACAAATGGAAGATGAATAAATAAATACACATTATTAAACTATTAAAATAACAAAAAAAAAAAAGGATTTTACAAACACACAAAAGATTCTGCCACCTAAAGGCACACTTTTCATCTTCACTGTCTGAGTAGACGTCGTTGTAAAGTAACTTATTTTTAAATAGCTTTTTATGATTAGCTTTATCATCGATGCTGACAAACAGATATATGATACATTTCAGATTAGCAGATAAGTAACACAGGCTGACAAAATTTTTACCCAGAAACCAGACTATACTTTCCCGAAGGTTTTCGGTGCGCTGAATTCAAATCTGGCCACAGAATTGCTCTATCACATCAGGATTTTGAGATATTCTAACCAATAAGTGCAAAAGCCAGAGTAATTTTTCTCAAAAAAATACAAAAAAGGTGTTAAAGTACAAGTCTTTCTCTTTGAAATGGCGTTGAGTTTGCTCAAATATCTTGTTGCTTCGCTGAGATATTACAATTTTAAGTTTACGGATTTTCACATGGATTTCACATGCGGATAGTACACATGGCCGCTATGTCATTTACACGATTTTCAAGATATAGAAAAATTGGAAAATCACAAAAACAGAGACTGGTAAATTTATTACAAATTATTTTTGTTTAACAAACGTTATAGGTGCATCAGAACTCATGTTTGTATTTCTTAAATATAGAAAAAAGAGATAAATTACAAACTTATGGCGTTTTATTTTTTATTAAAAAAATTTGCCTTACATTGTAATATTTGCACTAGGTTACTTTTCGTCCTAAAAATGGCTATATTAGTATAACGTATTTTGCCTAGACGGAGGGCAACATTTTCAGAAAATGAAAGGGCTGAAGAAAACATGCCAACATTATTTCGAAAAAAGAAAACGCCATTAATTTATATCGAACAATTAAAATAGCAGAATTGTATTTTTATATCTATATATTCGAAACACTTGTTTTAATGCCCTACTCACTCTCTCACATGCCTGTCTCAGAGCAATAATAAGCAACAATAAAGTATGTTGGCACCATGATACAATTATTCACAGGTATTGTCTTCCCATAGAGTTTTGCTTCACATCGATATTCGTGCTCTTTGATTCTCATTCCTTATTTTCTAAGTGTTGCAAATAAAACTTCGCACTTAAATTTAAGCCATTCATAACAAAAATTGTATAAAGAAAGTCCCCGCTACATCCTTCTTTGGAAAGAACACAGTGACCCAAATATAAAATGGGAGGCGAGATTTTAGCAAGTGTTGACTACTTTTATTTAGTTTATTTAATGTTTATTATCATTTTTTTTATGAAAATATAGGTGATTACTCAAAAAACACCATATACAGTAAAACCCGCTAAGTACCTCACGAAAAATGTCAGTTTTTTGAGGTACTTAGACGGGTTGGGTACGTAAAAGAGCCCGCTTAAGTACCTCGATGCGGGTACTTAAGCGAACATAATTATTGATGTAGTTAATCTTCTTGTTAACTTATATAAATAAGTTCTTGAATAAAGCATGAACTTTTAATGAAAACTAAGATCGTAGCATTATTTAAACACATAAATACATAAAAAAAATTCTTTAAAAAAATCGATAAAGCATCGTTATATAATTTTTACAAGAATTCAGTTCTTTAAAGTCATTAATTATACATATTTATACATACACACAGTGTTGGACATATCTCTCATTTCGGACCAAATTCAAAATGATGTTGTTTGCCACTTATGCTTATTTATTAATTTTTAAGATTTTTCAATAAAAACACAGTTAATTGCCTAATAAATGCCATATAAACCTAAGCGTAAAATTTTTTAGAACACTAAAAAAATCATCAAAATATCAAACTTTTTCTCAGAATTGTTTATAGCCCATTCAGTTTTAGAGTAATAATGTGCAAGTTTCAAGTGGCTAAAAATTACCGTTGATTTTTTAGAATTTTGTTTACTGAACGTGTTGCTGGAGCACTTAAAAGGGGAAAATCATAAGTAAAATGGTAAATGGGGTACGAAAAATTTAGGTACTTAGGCGGGTTGGGTAAATAAGCGGGGAGGTACTTAAGAGAGGGATTTTCTTCAGATTACATTAAAATATTCACGGTGCCCAAAAATGTTGGTTACTTAAGTCAACAAAAAATTGTCAGTAATCAACGGTAAGTGCCAGCTACCATAAATAACTATACTAAGATTTTAAATAAAAAAAAAATGCAGAATTTTCATAATTTTTGCATAAAATATGAAACTTGGATTTAAATGGTGTTTGTAAGTAATCAGCTATACTTTCATAAAAAAATAATAAGCTGAAATGTCGCGTCCCAGTTCATATTTGGGTCACTGTATATTCACATAAAGTATTTTTAAGACCTTTCGGATTAAGTAAAATTCCTTAAATTGTATATACTTAACACAGTCCGACATGAAAATTTTCTCCGAGGTAAGGCTAGCAGTTTCTAATAGATTTTAGATCGCCAAATTTTAAAAAATGGAAGCTTACATATAAGTACATATATTTAAATTTTAATAAAATAGGGAAATAGCGAAATCGGCTACTTTTTTTGCAAAACGGCGAACAAATCGACTGCCGGCTAAATCGAATTTTCTCCGGCTGTTTGCTATCGCAACCGGCTAAATCTAGACGAAAGATGGCTTAAATGGCAACACTGGTTACGATGCTGACGAATTGTTCTCTCCACTGACCATTTAAATAACGTAAAAGAGATAATAGACTACGAAAATCAGTCTTATCAAATTTAAAGCAAATTAACATATCATATGAGTTTGTAAATGGTAAAACCTAAAGTAAAAAATATCTGATTTTAAGATAACTTTCGAAATTTTAGCTTTCAGTCTTGAAAGTTGGATTTGTTTACGCTTACTTCAATACCAGAAATAATACACTCAAATTCTTAAGTTTAGTTTAATTTCGTTCGGTATCGATATTTATAAAGTATGAATGAAATAATTCGTAATTATTCGTTTCTTAAGTATTTACCAAATTTTGCATTTTATTTTTACGAAAGAAATATTAAAGGCCAGTTTTTTAATAAAGTTGTTATCGTTTTATTACGGAATGCCTACTCATTCCGATTATGCTCAATTGATCTAATGAGGCCATATTACTTATGTAGTATCGTTAATAAAATTACACGTAAAAAGTAATGTTTTGAGAAGCCTTTGACCCGTAGAATTTAGTTTAATAGTATTTTCATATAAATATGTACCCTAGGGTGATCATTAAAATATGAAAATCACGGGGCACTACTTATTTTGTTGTACGTACACGAAAATTTCAAAATTGAAATAGGGTCGCTACCAGGGTTGGAAATTGATTTTTTTTTATCGCGAGAACTCGACGTTGATGCTGACCAATTTACATGAATACTTTTCAATAATATGTAAAATTTGTCAGATTTAAAATCAAACATTTTTTTTTTAATTTATGCGATTTAAAAAGCTTAAAATTTGTCTAACCCAGGTAGCCACTCTTAGGTGATCCATACAAAATTTAAATTTAATAATTTAAGGACCACCCTAATATGCACACATAGCCAAGTCAGTGTTACACTTTTGTGACCAAAAACCATTTCCTCTTTTATTTTAAGGTGAACGTCCATATAAATGCCACTTGCCGGATTGCGGACGCGCTTTCATTCAATTATCAAACTTGCAACAACATTTGCGCAATCATGACGCACAAGTGGAACGCGCCAAAAATCGTCCCTTTCATTGCAATATCTGCGGAAAGGGCTTCGCAACAGAGTCCAGCCTTCGCACACACACTTCGAAGGTCAGTAATGATGTTGACAAAAACAACAAGGCATATCCGAATATTAAAGCATTTAATTGGCTTATTTTTAGTGAATATCCCAAAGCCAATGTTTTCTTTAGTTGAAATTGGTCACTCAAATATTAAGCGCCGAACAAATGCACATATGTAACTTTACCCTGTGGAGAAACGCACTAGTGCCGAACTGGTTTGGTTCTTAAATTCATTTTAACTCAGTTGCGATCACACTCACACAATCTTATATTGCGAACAGGGTTACCACTGAAAAACTGCCTTTCCGACCAAGAACTGGTTCAAAAACCGTGTAAATTAATTAAATTAGTTAGTAGCCTTCGGAGTAAATGACGTGAAAAATCGTAGCATAAAATAAAATTCCGACGTAGGTTTTTTATACATCGCTCATTTGCCATCCATTATTATGTATATATGTACATAAGTACGGTAAAAATAAACCTTACGGTTTGGAAGGTCAAATGTCCGGGTCTAGTAGTCCGGGTCGAGTTGCGGTTAAAAACTATAAGATTCTCCGATTTACAGGAAATATAGCTAACAATAAGTGGTATTATTTTTCATTTCCGTGTATGATAAAAAATAACATATTCTGTAAACACGTACAATTGTTATTAATATGCATTTGAGTCGCTGTTATAGTGCCATTTAAAATATTTTAACAACCTTGTCATTTCCCTGTCAACCTATTGTCGATTCACAACTGAATTTCGAAGAAAAATATCTGACTTATTTAATAAATATATAAACATTTTTGAAGTGAGCTCTTTTATTTGGGTCTTGATTTTATTTGAATTTAAAATACAACTTAACTTTTAACAGATATTGTGTGATGGATTAACACCCCAAATACATTAAACATACAAACATTCTCATTAGCGAAATATGTGGCAAACTATCGCGACTATAGACAGTGCTGCCCTATCGACAAAAAGTGACTTTCGACACAATCAATAGTTGCCCAAAACCCATAGCCAACCATCTACCACCACGCCACCACTACGAGTTAGCTTATAATATACGTAGTAGCGAATACAACTTATGGGAAAGCTAAAAATGCCCGACACTGTTTTAATTTCATATAGGTCCCAGGCTCGAGGACACGTCAGCACAGACCAGCTTTTTTCTAATTTTAGCTTTTAATTAGGTAATCTTATAAAATTCCACAGAATAATTCTCAATCTCATTGAAAATATATTCCCACTTAAAATAAAAAGGCTGAAACAAAACCATAGAGATATCTTCTAAATTTGTACGTTTTTATTAGGTGGTTTCGGTTCTGTGTTCTTATTTCGATAGCTCCGAACCAGTTCTAAATTCAATAGATGAGATCTGCATAGTTCGTTTTGCATCCCTTATTCTCTCTGCTCTTGGTTTGCATACTTTAGATAGAGATTTCTAATGAGTAATTTTTTATTTTTTTGTGACAGATTTTGGATCACAATGAGTAATTTTTAATTTTTTTGTGACAGATTTTGGATCACATTTTGTGTGACTATTTCGAAGTTAGCGAAATTGCGTATTTATAACTAAACAGAAACGTTTACAAAAAGATCTTTTAGAAAACGATGAATTTTTAATTGTTTTTGCTTCTTGCATCAAAATATAGTGTTTGGCAAAAAATCTTTAAAAAAGGAGCCTAGGTAAAATTTTTGGGGCTGAACACATAACAGACAGCCTAACTACCCCCATTTATGTACATATGTTCAATCGTCTGTCAAACACCCTGTATAATTTTCTTGAAAAAGTGGACTTAGCAACTTTTCACTTTAAGCTAACGATATGCTGTTTTAAACAGCAAAATAAAGCAGTTTTGTAAAAGTGCCGCATTTTGCTCTTTTGGGATGGTGGGGATCTGGTTTGGCAATAAAGAACCAGTACTGAATTACAAATTTGATTCACTAGTTTGGTTTTCTCTGCAGGGTAATTACACTTGTGTGTATGTATGTGTGTTCCATACATGTGTACATATGATTAATTAGGGGAGTTCACGATGAGTAGCATTTTAGGTGTAAAATTGGAAAAGCAACAAAACATGTGCTAGATTGCTACGTAGCAACGTTACACCTAAATGCTACTCAAGGTGAGCACCCATATTGGTAACACAGAAAATATCATACATAAAGCAATTGTATGTATGTGCATGTGATAGCATCTCAGAGTTGATTGAGTTTTAGTTGCTTAATTATGAGACCGTTAGTAGGTGAGTTCAGCCTTGCCTGTGTACAATGGATACATGTGGATACGACTCAGGAAATGTATTGAAATTTCTGGAAAAAACTTTAATACGATTTTTGCGATTTCTTAATGTGTTTTGCTGTTGGCGAAAAATCCTCATACTTATTGTACATGCAAGTTTGTACTAACCTATAAAAAAAAAAAAACAAAGAGAAAAAATTATAATCAAACGACCCCAGCATATTCAAAAATCAAAATTTTTTTATTTTTGTTCAATTTCATTGCGTCGATGCCGGTTGACATATTCACCACAACTTACACCCTTTCACACTCTCGTTCCACACCACAAACCATCAAAACATTTAAACACAATAAATGAATACCATAAATCGAAATTCTTCTACAAAACTAATACCGGAAACCTTATCAAAACACGAATCGCCAACAAACAAAAACCATTAAAATGAATACCCCAAATGAAAATCAAAACAGGAGCTACAGCTGCATCTTGGTGTCTTGCAGCAGCATGCGGCTTTGATTGGCGGCCCCAACGCTACTTCTTGCCCCGTATGTCACAAACTATTCTTGGGCGCCGATGCTTTGATGGAGCACATGAAGCATGCGCACAAGGAGAAGCCAGCGCCGAGTAGTAAGTATCCTTTACGTAATTGATGTAATTAAAAGACACGACAGAATTTTAAGAATGCAGTATATGTATGTACGAATACAAAATAAATTCAGATCCCACACGCTCTTTATAAGGATATTTATTTATAATTTTACCTTTCAGCAAGAGCTGAGCAATACTTTTTGGTACCTTGCTATAAAATCATCCAAAGTTTAGCTCCATTTTCAATATACATATGTAATTAAGATGAGCTTCAAAATTAAGGTCAAAAAGACCCACTATAGTATTAGTAAGGGTAGGAAAGCAAGAGATATCGTCACTAGACACGAATAAAGGCGCGAGGTCAAAAGTTGACCGCGAAAAAGGCGCATAAAAAAAAACTTCAGCGAGGAAAGACTCTTAACATAGTTGACGGCGAAGAAAGACGCGTTAAAATGTTTGACGGCCAAGAAGGACGCGTAAACTTATTTTCGCGGTCAACTATGTTTGCGGGTGTAATAGTATGTACATTCCGTTAATAGTTTTTGGGGAATAGTGCTGAAGTGACAGTCCTTCGCCAAGTATAAATCTATGATTACGCGTCTTTCTTCGCCGTCAACTAGGTTAGGCGTCTTTCTTCGCCGAAGTTTATCTTAAGCGCCTTTTTTCGTAAAATTTTTGTATGCGTCTTTTTTCGCCGTCGAAACACTAGCGCGCCTTTATTCGTGTCTAGTGACGATATGTATATTGATAGTAGATATACCGATATTCTTTTATCGATATCGCTATATCGACATAGACGATAATTTTTTTTTTCTAAAACACGGCATTTATTTGTTATACCCGAGAGAACTTGTGCACTTTGTTCGCATGGACAAATGTATACGGCTCATTCCATCTCAAATCACCCAGGCCGGGGGAAAGTGAATTTAAGTTTGCGATAAAACGCACAGGGATTGTTCCTTGAACAATTTAAGGAGACACGTATTTTTTCTTCTTGCTCAGAAATGCGAATTTTTCGAATAATGAATTTTTTTCTTTTTGAGTACGAACGCTTCTTTTTTCCTCTCTCAATAGCAACTTTTGATGAAATCGCTTATAACTGCCGCAAAAAAGCAAGGATTTTAACGTTTTTTTTTTTAAATTGCAGATATTGATCTACTGAATCGATCTAGTGAACTAAACATCAGTAATTGTTTATTAATAATTAATTATTGCTTATAAAAAAATTTTTTTTTTCAAATTGATTTTTTTCAAATTGCCACAACTTTTTTTCTCTCAAACTTTTTTGTCTATAAGGGAATAGTATAAACTATTTTCAGTACGAGTAACAATATGCCCAAATTCGTCGTTTTCGAGTTATGGTTTTTTTTTCTGAATATGCACTTATATGATGCTAGCAGATTTCGTGCCAGTTGAGGACGCAAAAATTGTTGCCCATTATGATAAAATTTCCTTGCTGGAAATTTTTTGAGGTTGCCCGATCAGAGCCAAAAGTTTTTCCGAATTGGGCTCTAATTTTGGCCCAATTGGGGCCCAATTAGCGATTTGCCCAATCTACCGAAGATTTCCCCAACCAGTGCTCACAATTTGCTCAAAGTGAACATGCATACGCAATTAAAA
This sequence comes from Rhagoletis zephyria, assembly GCF_001687245.7. Classification (NCBI taxonomy): domain Eukaryota; kingdom Metazoa; phylum Arthropoda; class Insecta; order Diptera; family Tephritidae; genus Rhagoletis; species Rhagoletis zephyria. The sequence continues at coordinate 134,268 of NW_016157867.1, forward strand.
CATTTTTATCGATAAAATCACACATACACACATCAAAATTCCCTACGAAAAAAAATATATTTTTTTTTTTCTTGAAAAATTTTCCACATACAAATTTTTTGATTAAAAAAAATAGTTTTTGAAAATATGCCATCTCAAAAATAATTGGAAAAACTCACAATGATAGCTCTGAGTATTACGCAATATTTAAGTATAATGTTATGGGGTGCACTCTACAATAATTTGAGTTATGAATTTTTTTACACCGAAGTTGAGTAAAATGAGTACATTACAATTAAAAAAAAAAAATTTAATTTTGTTTAGAATTTGTTTGAGTATGCAATTTTGTAGCCCATTAAATTTGAGTATAATAAAGTTCAGTTGTTAAGCTACTGCAAAATTGCGTTGATTTTTAATATTGTTTATGCTCACGGCTTCTTGCACTTTTTATTTATCGATGAAAAGGCCTAAAACCATTTTCAAAGAAAATTAAAAAAAAAATTAACGGCTGTTTTGCAATCTCTTAAAACTTCCACTTTATTATACTAAAATTTAATGGGCTATAAAACTGCATATTCAAAAAAATTCCAAAAAAGTTTAAAAAATTTGTAAATTGGTAATGTACTCATTTTACTCAACTTCGGTGTAAAAAAAAATTCTTTACTCAAATTATTGTAGAGTGCACCCCATAACATTATACTTAAATATTGCGCAATACTCAGAGCTACCATTGTGATTTTTTCCAATTTTTTTTTTGAAATGGCATATTTTCAGAAAGTAATTTTTTTTTTATCAAAAAATTTTTAAGTGGAAAATTTTTCAAGAGAAAAAATTGCGGCAGGTATAAGTGATTTCATCAAAAGTTGCTAATTAAGAGAGGAAAAAAGAAGCGTTCGTACTCAAAAAGAAAAAAATTCATTATTCGAAAAATTCGCATTTCTGAGCAAAAAAAAAATACGTTTCTCCTTAAATTGTTCAAGGAACAATCCCTGTGAGTTTTATCGCAAACTTAAACTCACTTTCCCCCGGCCTGGGTGATTTGAGATGGAATGAGCCATACATAAATGATCAGAATGAAAAGAGAAGTCGATTAAGCCATGTCCGTCTGTCCGTCCGTCTGTAGCTTGCCCTTTATCCAAGGTAGGTTGGTATTGAAAATGGGCGAAATCGGTCTGTAACCACGCCCACTTCCCATATAACGCAAAAACTGCGATATTTCAGTAAATATTAGATGCAAATTGTTGAAAATTAGTATGTGGAGTAGAATTGTAGTAAAAAAATAATTATATTATGAAATTTTTGGAATATGGATGTGGCACCGCCCGCTTATGATGAAATGCTGTATCTCAGTAGCCGCTTCACCAATCCCTACCAAACTCGGTACGATGCTCGATGCTAGCTAAGAGATCTGTTGAAAATCTTTGAAATCGGGTAATAAACACGCCCACCTGCCATATAACGGTAATTTACAGAAACACGAAATTGCCGCCGCCCACTTATGACCACAAATGTGTATCTCGCTAACCGAATTATCAATTTCTACCAAACTCGGTGCACTTAATAACCTTGGTTCGAAACGGACTAAAATTACACCCGCTTCCCGTATGATGTTAAATTTCAGAAATACGAAAACTCCGACATTTCTATGAGGACGCTTATTTACTCCAAGTTAATAGTTACAACATTCTCCTAGCAATAAATAAGACTGTTATAGACTTTTAGGAATTGCGCGTAGCACCGCCCACTTTATAACTACAAAGGTGTACCTCGGTAACCACTTAATCGATTTGTACCTATCTATGTTCAATTATATCATTAAGTATAACTCTGCATATTATCGGAAACGTTTGAAATCGGGTAAACATCCCTACTTATCATCAGGGCCGTTGAGAGAAAACTCGGGCCCGGGACTAAAAAATCACGGGCCCTTATATATAAATTGAATTAATTTAAAAGTATATGACCCAAATCGCCGAAAACGAAACCGAGGGGAACAATTTTTTCTCAGGCTTCGCGGATTTTTGATTATATCTAGGTCATACATATTCTGAAAATTCACTTAATCCTGAGACACCTTTAAATTAATGAATATTAAAAAGCACAACATGAAACTAAAGGTTAGTTTAAATTTTAATACCACCACTTTTTTGCGATATATTTGCTAATTACGCTTGCTTTGTATTACTTTGAAGTTAATAAAAAAGTACTCGACGAAAAAATCTGCGATTAGCTTTCTATATGAAAATGAAGTCGGCAGTATTTTTTAATGTAATGTAACAGTCAAAAATATCGAAAAGTGTTTTGGCGCGGAATTCACCAAGCTAAAAAATGGAAAAATCTGGCTTTCTTCTTCACAATAAAATAATACAGCTTCATATACCTATAATTATCCATGTGTTTTCGGTGCAAAACTATTTCTAACGTAAATAAGTCTTTTATACTAATTGAATTTTCAGGTAAAATTATTTTATATTTAGTTAGAGATAGGGCTGATTTGAAAGCAACATGGTAAGCTATTCAACATGGTATTGATCCATAGTTAAGATTTATATTCTTTCTAACTCTACTAGGCACAGAAAATAAAAATTACGTAGAAAAAAAAAGCGTGAATTATACAATTCCAAAAAGGAACGAGGCCGAAAGAAGCAAAATAATATTACATTTACATTGAGCCCAAATGCGTCATTTGGGCGAGAAACCTCAAATGCGAGGCCAAATCACGCATTTCTCCATACAAATTCACATTTCCAGAATGACGCATTTCGACGCATTTACACAAAATCACGAACAAATGCGTTCCAATTGCCGTACTATTTTATTGAACGCACTCAGAAACAAAAGTTCCACAAAAGCTTTGGTTTGTCTTTGAAGTCAAAGCAAATGCGATCAAGCAGTGTAAACACCTTCAAATGACTGATTTCAAATCACGCATTTTGGTCCAATGTAAATGTAATATAAGATGCTAAAAGAAGAAGAAGATTTTCTGATTAAATAGTAAAAATCGATTAGAATTATTTCAAGTATTTCTAGCACTATTATTATCCTTCAAAATGCACTCTCGAATGGTGCTATAAGATTTTTCCTTCAAGAGTTACGGCCACCTGAACTGTCGTGTTGTCGAATCTAACATCGCCAAACCAATCTTATGCTTTCTAACTCATTACGCCATCTTCAACTGGCCATAGTTTCTGAAGGAAGATTCATAAAGCACCATTCGAAGGCGCATTTTGAAGAGTAGGAATAGTAATAAATGGCATAGAGCAAACAAAAGTGGCCATTAAAACCGTTTTTTGTGTGCCTAACCGCGAAAAACTTCAATATCTTGGCGCAGTTGTAAGCTCCAGCTCGAGTTCTACGCAGAAACGTACTTCCGAAACGACAGCTGCACAAATGCAATTTCTTTTGATCGCAAGTCTACTGGATTCATGCTACTTATTACATAAAACAGACTATAAGCCATTTAAAAACCTAATTATAATCTACACGTATGTATATCGCACAGGTAACGTAACATTATTGACCTTAAAATTAATTTTATCAGTTCAATAAATACGTAGTTCTTGAGTTATATAAGGAGAGCAAACTTTTTTGGTAATACAAAGCAGCTTTAAAAAGTAGTTCCAAAATTTGTAATGTAACAGTCCGCTGTTGAAACTTTTATTTATACTCCTAAACAGGAGATATAATATATTTTATGTATATATTAAATATTGCCACATACTTATGCTTTCAGATGCAAGAAGAAAAACTATCCGAAAGCTGTATTCTAGCGAGTTTCAGAGGTATCTGAAAAGCACTGTTAGCCAAAACGTATTGTAACAGTACGCGTTTTGGGCCATATGTAGGGCTGCCAGACGTCCCGGTTTTCCCGGACATGTCCCGGTTTTAGACGATTTGTCCCGGTGTCCCGGTCCAACCTTAAAATGTCCCGGGTTTCGTTTTAGTGTCCCGGTTTTTGATTTGATTGCACAAATTTGAATAAAAGTTCAAAAATCACTACACTAAGAGAAAAAACGCGTTGTAATATTCAGAAAAATGTTGTGAATTCACTGAGGGAAATAACGCATAGTAAACATGAATATTTTCTATTTGATTATCGTTTAAANTCGAACATAGTTTGTATGGATGAAACTCTCAGTAAAAACAATACCAAAAATCAACTAAAAATTAATGGGCTGCAAAACTTCATTTTAAAATTTTTTATAAAAAGTCTGATTAGAATGTTATTTATTTTATTTTATGTTTTTTTCATAAAGAATAAAAAAAGGTTCATGCATTGTGAAAAATTCTCTGTGCTTTAGTTGTGATAAGTTGTTTTGTTTTGTTGGCGTACGTTGTAATGATCTCATGATCTCATGTTTTTATGTTTTTGTTTTTGTCTGTCAAAATAAAATTTCACTACATCCTTTCGCTCGTCGAAATGAAAGGGAAGGGAGCGAGAGGCCCTCCCTTAAGTGTCCCGGTTTGGCAACAGAGATATCTGGCAGCCCTAGCCATATGATCATTTGCTCTATTATATATAATACGCGAAGGGATTTTTTGTGCAGCATAAAAGATCTGTACCGTTCGCCCGATTTTCAAAAATGAGATGTCAAATTAAAGCGCTTAGTCTGTGGATGTGCAATACGGTTTAACTTTTTCGAAAAGAGTTGCCACCTGATCAAAAATTGCATTCAAATAATTTAATAATCAATGCCATCAGATCCACACCGATCGTTCGGTTTTCAAAAATGAGGTGTCAAATCAAAGGGCTCTGACTTTAGGTGTGCAATAAGGTTTAACTTTTTCGAAAAGAGTTGCCACCTGATCAAAAATTGCATTCAAATAATTTAATAATCAATGCCATCAGATCCACACCGATCGTTCGGTTTTCAAAAATGAGGTGTCAAATCAAAGGGCTCTGACTTTAGGTGTGCAATAAGGTTTAACTTTTTCGAAAAGAGTTGCCACCTTTTAAAAAATGAGGTTCAAAATAATACCCGAAGGCATTTTTTGTTCCGCATAAAAGATCTGGACCGTTGGTTCGATTTTCAAAAATGGGGTGTCAAATTAAAGCGCTTGGCCAATAACGAAGGAGCAGTTACATTCAAAAAAATAGAACCAAAAGTTATGGTTCTGAGATTTTGGGCCCCTTAAGAAGCCCGGGCCCAGGGTGATTCAACCCTTTCCCCCCTCCCTCTCGACGGGACTGCTTATCATGCAAAGGTAGTTCAGGAAAAGTTGAACCGACGATATTTGATACCTGCGCCGGGTGTATAAAGTTCGGTTTCGCCCGAACTTATACTTTTTTTTCTTTACTTGTTTTTCATATATATTACTTGTTAATAACAAAATCGAATACTTAAGGCTTATTTTCACTATGTCGTATTAAATGGCATTAGTCGTCAAATAAGTGAAAACATATTGTCAAACGTGACTAAGAAAAGGACTCTTGATTGATTTAGATCAGTGATTCCCAAAGTGATCCCAGGGGGTCCCAGGTGTCCACGAGAGACTTAACGGGGTCTACGTTGGCGCTAAAAAAAAGGCTGGTATCACGTTTCGATAGTAAAGAACCAAATGTTTGCTTGATAGCATTTTTATTTAACTTGTAAGTTTTTTGAGTAGTGTATAGTGCTCTTGACGCACTGCTGCACTTTGTGTCTCCATACGTGGGGAAGCCTTAAAGGCCACCTGTAGACTAAAAAGAAACGGATGTTCGTATAACACTGAGTGCGGCGAGGCGGAAATTGCTGGCGGCAGTTATTTGAGCGCTTGTGTCTGTAATGCTGAGTTCCCTGAGGGGGGATGCTGGTTTAATTCTAGCACTGAGCCCGAACCCACACACTGACTCTGGGCCAGGACCTGGGATCTTTTTCGAAGTTAATGGGGATAAACTTCACTTTTCTCTTACGGAATATTCTTCGGTCTTCCAGCTGAAATGTTCACAATCCTCAAAGCCATAGACTACGTGGTAGAAAAAAGGGGAGGGGAAGGAGTTTACCTGTATGCAGTGACAGCCAAGCTGCACTTAAGGCATTGGCCAGCCCTCTCTCTAAATAAGTACTTCCAAACTAGTTCGACAATGCAAGTCTCGCCTAAATTATGTTGGCATATATAACCAGCTTGCTTTACTCTGCGTGCCAGGTCACTCGGGAGTGCCTGGCAATCAGACATCTGACCATTTGGCGACAGTTAGCTTAGACCAGGCATTTCTCGATCCGCAACCAGTTATAGCACTCCCCACTTCGACTATCGAAGCGACCATCAGAAACTGGGTGAAAACTTCGTTCAGCGATGACTATGAACATACATTCCCATGACAGCCGGTTCTACGTACCGGAATGACTCGGGTTTTACCCGACCAATGGCTGTTGTTTCGGCGACCTAACCCCGTTTAGGCCGGCGAAGTATCTCAGAAGTTGTTCGTCCATAGGGCTACATTCACTACGTATTCTGCTACTCAGGCCTGGCATCGAGTCAAACCCAGGGCCAGAAATCTACACCTGCTGTGTATGCCGGAGACGAGTACACCATAACTCCACCTCTGTCAAGTGTAATGCCTGCGAGGGGTGGAGTCACCTTAGAGTCTACTCAGGACTACGGACACATAGACAGTGGACCACTTCGTACGTGGCCCCCTGTTGCTCAAACAGAGCAGCCTCCACGGCCAACCTTAGTCCACCCGAGCAGCCTCACACAGTCACCACAACACAACAACATAATAACACCACAGACCATACCACAGCCACAACAGACCACATAACACATACAACCGCACCACCACCCACACGCCGCCGCCATCAACTCCTGGTTCCCCCTACAATCTGTACGGTATGTCAGACCAGGATATTCCGTAATGTGACATCAGTCAAGTGCAACACCTGCCTTGGCTGGTGCCACTTTAGGGCATGCTCAGGTCTGCGTACCACGCGAGATCGGACTGGGAAATTCGAGGGCCAGTTTTGCGCTGCTCGGTCGCAGACCCCAACTGCGATGCCTCCCGCCACCACCAAAGGGCGGCAACCATCTCAGCAGCGCACACAGCCAGCGGCGGTAAGAACACACACATCACTTACACCCCACATCACGACACGTCTCCCGACCCACATGAAGCTCCTTCAATTTAACTGTAACGGGCTACAGAGCAAGATTGAGGAGATAACCGTCTTCATGTGTCGGCATGGTATATTGATAGCTGCGGTCCAAGAGACGAAGTTGCACAGCAATTTAACTTTGTTGAATTGCGCCGGGTACAACGTGCACCGTCGAGATCGCGAGCGAGATAATGGTGGTGGCTTAGCGTTCATCACGCACCACACCGTGCAGTATCGTCTTATTGAAGCAGACATCGACCGCAGGGATACCACCCTAGAATGTCAGGGCATCGCTATCCGGTCAGGCGATGTTGAGCTCGAAATATTTAACATATACATACCCCCTGTCACCTGCTGCCCGGCAGGATATCACCCTGATAT
>NW_016157867.1:143272-145680 GCF_001687245.7 Rhagoletis zephyria
TCTGCAAGCAGTTCCTGGTCGGGAGCCACAGAAGTGGCCACCCAATCAGACAGCTGCTTGCAGATGAGCCCTCGCCTAGGCACGTCAGGAGGCATCTATGTGAACTGACGGACGAAGTCCAGAGGTTCATCAAGCAACCTCTGGAGCCGACAGCTTACCGACTGGCCCTGAACGGCATTCACAGGGAGTCAGTCTCGAGTTATGTAGACTCTAGACCTGTGAATGCCATTCTAGGCATACCGCCCCCGGACTCAGACGAGACGGAGCTTCATCTGCCTCGGGAGACGCGAACGACACTTGCACAACTTCGCTCCGGCTACTGCAGCAGGTTAAACTCCTACCTGAGTAGATTGAATGAGGATGTGCCAAATGAGTGTCCGGCATGCGGAGAGACCCCACATGACTCGAAACATCTCTTCGCATGCCCGGAAAACCCGACAACCCTAACGGCCTTGTCCCTGTGGACCAACCCCGCAGAAGCTGCACGCTTCCTAGGGCTGCCGTTAGTGGAACTTGACGACAACGACTGAGATACCAACCGACCTGGGCGGGGTTGTTGTAGCCGCTACAACAACAACAGCAATCATGTTGCCTTCAATATCATAAGGTCTATCTAGTTTTTTGCTCTCACTGAGAAGACGGGACTGCAGACCACTTGTTGGACTACTGACTGGTCACTTCACATGGCAAATGACCACTCCATTTGCCCATCCTGCCTTGAAGAGGATGATCTGGCTTGCTTGTTTGCTTGTTTATCATCGATTTTTCTAGATTCGGTATTTTCTCTTTTGTCAGTTTCTGAATTTAAAGCTTGGCGTAAAAAGCTTTCTGGTTTTGATGTTTCAAACTTTGTGTTTTAAAAATGAGAGCGATGAATATTTTTCATATCACTTTAAAACTCGGAGCGATAAAAATAAAAATGATGCCATCAACACAAATGAACTATTTTACAAATACGTCACATGCGAATTCAGGAGCGACCCAAATATGTGAGGAAATTATGGAGTGCTCTTAAAAAATATAACTCCTCAGCGCGAGATATTACTCTGATGGCTTTACTAGCTCTGTTTTTTATAGACTTGCAAGTGTGTAGTCACATTATTATTTTAATAAATAGAACGCAGAAAATATTTTATTTTTATTTTTGCCATTCCTCATTTAGTTTTGGAACTCACACTCGATGCGAATTTTCATCGTTAGATCTAATCTTCACATTTGATGAATATGGGAATATGTTAGAAAGGCCAGCACCCACCCAAACCAGTAAAGTTTTGAAAGAGGTCTACGAGAAAAGCAAGTTTGGGAACCTCTACTTTAGATCAGAATAGGTATTCAGTGTACATGAGCTGCTAAAGCGGGTATTTGTAAGTTTTTGTCCCATAATATCATCGGTAAAGGTATGGACAAAAGAAAGAAGGTTGTGTCAAAATATGACGCCAAATTTTGTTGTCAAAATATGACATAATGAAAACCAGCCTTTACAGTGACACTCTAATAGTCCGTTTTAAAAAAGGAATTTAAATTAAAAATTATTATTTATTTTTAATACATACATACATATTAGGCTGGGTCGATTTTGTATGGGGGAAAATAAAAGGTATTTGACCGTATTATAATAGTAATATTATGACGTTTTAGGTCTAAGAAAATTATTATTGGCCACGAAAGATTAATTTAAAACTTATCTTTAGCCCGCGCAATTGAATCAAAGTGTATGAATTTTGAAAATGAAACTTTGGCTTGTGATATCTATGGAATGCGTTAATTGTTATAATATATCAAATTAAGGGTTATTAAAATTAGTACCTTACGTTCAGTTATCATTTTTCAATAAGTCTACAAGTTTTTAAGATATTGAGATTAAACTTACAAAAAGTATAATTTTCCCTTATGAGTTTTAAATTTTTCATTACTTCAGCAACCAAGTGAAAAATACAAAAAAGTGAGACGAGATTTATTTCAAACGTTTTACTGTTTTCGGATGTTCATATAATACTAAAACCGCCATGGACTTGGTCACGCCGATTTGGTCAGTTTTCAAGATCGTTGTGAATGAAGTCAATCATATATTGTCAAAGATTAGGAATCGTTTTATAAGTTAATAGTTTTTTCAAGCATATAAGTATTTACATACATTAACATAATACAATTGGTAAGGGCTAAGCTCAGGACCTTACCGGGGTCACACAGGGCGGATCGTGAACGGCCTACTCCGGTAGGTTAGCTGCGAATAACCAATAAGCAGTCCCAGACCAAGAGCGGCAGGAGACGAGGGCCTGATTTAAAAGATCAGAAATGCTTGATGAATCTCCTGTGTCCGGGCGAACAGATGCCGCCTCCCAAAAAGCATCCCAGGATTGAGACCAGTTAGATCCTGTTCATGGCATACTGGAGCATGTATACGATTA
>NW_016157867.1:146803-171380 GCF_001687245.7 Rhagoletis zephyria
TGGAGAGTGATGGAAGACCTGAGTGGTAGCGACCACAACTACATCACCTTCCAAGTCACTGACATCACGCGAGGGCAAACACGTAGTATCCCTCGCAGGAAACCAGGATGGAACCCGTCTAGGGTCGATGTTCGCAAGTTCGATACGTCACTCCTAGCAGATTCCCAAGGCATTTCACCCACAACGGGAGAGATCCACAACAGGGAGTCTTGTACTAAGCTGGTCGAAGAAACTATGCGCTGCATTCACCGGGCATGCAAAGCCTCAATGCCACAGAGGAGAGCATGGTCAGGTAAAAAGCAGGTATACTGGTGGAATGACCGAATTGCTGAGCTGCGAAGGGCCTGCCATAGAATGCGGAGACTCGCAACGCGCGCTCGTGGTAGACCCGAGGCGCTGACCAGAGCAGCAGCCTACAAAAGCGCAAAGAAAGCACTTGGGGCCGAGATACAGAAGAGCAAACGGAACTGCTGGAAAGCGCTATGCGACGAAGTGGATCGCGATCCCTGGGGCCAGGGATACAAAATAGTGATGAAAAAGTTCCATACATCATCACAGGCGATGGATGAGGCCCGAGTTAAGAATATAGTGGATGCGCTATTTCCCACACACCCACTAAGAGCCGACACAGTGTTCGTCGAGGAGCAAGCCGAGGCACCACTGTTTTCGACAGACGAGCTGAAGCTAGCCCTGCGAAGCATGAAAGCCGGCAAGGCTCCAGGCCCAGATGGCATACCAGCGGAGGCAATCAGGTTAGCAGCGGAAACGAGCCCTGATCTTCTGCTTAACATGTACAACAGCTGCCTTAGGGCCCGGGTTTTCCCAAGCCAATGGAAGAAGGCGAGACTGGTGCTTATACCCAAGGGCAAAGGGGACCCAAACTCTCCTTCATCCTTCCGGCCACTCTGCATGCTAGACACAGCAGGCAAAATGATGGAGAGTCTGCTCAAAATACGCTTGACGTCAGCCATAGAAAGCGAGGGAGGCCTTTCACCCCGACAACATGGCTTCAGGAAGGGACACTCAACTATAGGAGCAATTGGCGAAGTAGTCGAGGCGGTACATAAGGCCGAAGAAGCCTGCCACCAGGCGCGGCCAATAGTGCTGCTAGTCACACTGGACGTCAAGAACGCCTTCAACTCGGCAAGATGGGACGATATGCTGGAGGCCTTGGAACGGTCATTCAAGGTTCCAACATACTTGCTAGATATGATCCGGGACTACCTCAGAGACCGTTGGCTTTTGTACGACACAACACAAGGTCAGAGAAAGAGACGTATAACCGGCGGAGCGGCACAGGGGTCTGTACTTGGCCCGGACCTCTGGAACGCCACGTATGACAGTCTGTTGCGCACGGAAATGCCGGAGAGCGCCTTCCTTGTCGCCTTCGCGGACGACGTGGCAGCCGTCATAACAGCAAGAAATGTCCAGCTAGCACAGCTCAAGCTAAACCAGGTCATGCGCAACGTCAGTGGATGGATGAGCGATCACGGTCTGCAATTGGCTACAGCCAAAACGGAGATCGTGCTCCTCACCAGGAAACGGATCCCAACAATTATAAATATAATGGTCGGACCTCAACCCGTGACGACTTCTAGGTCTACAAAATACCTAGGGGTGAAGCTTGACAGCAAACTCACATTCTGGGAACACATCCATGGAGTATGTGAAAAAGCTGCGCAGAGCACGGCGGCTCTAAGCCGGCTGATGGCAAACGTGGGCGGCCCGAAGCCATGCCGCAGGAAGCTTCTGATGACAGCGGTCCAATCGGTGCTCCTGTACGGGGCAGAAATATGGGCTGACGCATTGAAAGTCAAAAAATACCGGGTTCAAATGTCTTCGGTACAGCGCAGAGGGGCACTACGCATTGCTTCTGCATACCGTACAGTGTCCGCGGACGCGGTTCTAGTTATTTCTGGCGTCATGCCAATTGAGCTACTTGCTTACGAGCGAAAAGAGATTTACAATCTCAGTGCCGAGATAGGTCGAGCAGCTGCCGCGGCAAGGGCGCGCGAGCAACTGATCCAGCAGTGGCAACAAAACTGGAACGCGAGCACAAAAGGTCGATGGACACACTCCCTGATAGCCGACCTTCAAACATGGCTGAACAGACCACATGGGGAAGTCGATTTCTACCTGACGCAATTCCTCACCGGTCATGGTTACTTCCGAGAATATCTTCATAGAATGGGAAGGGTGGACTCACCGTTCTGTCACTACTGTGGAAACGTCGAAGATAACGTGTACCACACATTCTTCACCTGCGAACACTTCTTGATTTCGCGCAGAATGTTGGAAGAAAGACACGGAGACATTACTCCGGACAACATAGTTGGGATAATGATTTCCAGCGCAGAAAAGTGGGAAGCAGTTGCGAGATACGTGAAATTCGTACTCCGCTGCAAACGAGAGGACGGTTGTCTACTGAGGACACCCGAATGAAACGCCCCTACAAAAGAGCAGCCCCAAGGCTCTAACAGCGCGCTCCTGCATCTGAAGACATGCAGAATTGCGGTGCCAGATGCGGGATTCTTGCGCGGGCGGTGGGAGTTTGGGTTTTAGTGGGTAGCCCAACACGCTTCGGTGGGAGTCCCACACTCGGGGAAGGTAGTATAGAGACTAGCGCCCCCGGCCAGTGCATAAAGCATTTCCCTCTCCTACGAAAAAAAAAAAAAAACATAATACAATTAGGGGNGACTAGCGCCCCCGGCCAGTGCATAAAGCATTTCCCTCTCCTACGAAAAAAAAAAAAAACATAATACAATTAGGGTGAGAAACGCTAAGTTGAGTTGTGAACCATAATAGGGGCCGTAATAATTACCAAATTGAAGGCGAGACTTATGGCGTTTTCGTTTCTACAAAAAATGTTGCCTTCTCATCACCCTCATCTTAGTGTTTGTGCGTAGAGGGCAAAGAGAAGGTTGCACTTTTCGGTAGAAACGAAATCGGCATTAAAGTTACCNTGAGAAACGCTAAGTTGAGTTGTGAACCATAATAGGGGCCGTAATAATTACCAAATTGAAGGCGAGACTTATGGCGTTTTCGTTTCTACAAAAAATGTTGCCTTCTCATCACCCTCATCTTAGTGTTTGTGCGTAGAGGGCAAAGAGAAGGTTGCACTTTTCGGTAGAAACGAAATCGGCATTAAAGTTACCGATTTATGATAATAATATGATGAAAATCGTTCAGATTATAAACAAATTGTTTTAAAATAAACAAAATATTGGACACAATTTTTTGTAATTTCCCTATTTGCATTTTTATATTGTATGCATAAACGTAAGTAAGCTAATTAGTGTTTCTAGAAGTTGTGCCTGTTCTTTGTTTCCATACCCATTTGCATAACGAAAATTTATTCACGATGATGGCAAATAATGGCTATTCTATTAGAACTGCCGAAATTGTTCCTAAACTTGCAAAAATTCGCAAAATAAAGATAATATTAAACAAGTAAAGAAGTATGAGTTCGGGCGAAACCGAACTTTATATACCCGGCGCAGGTATCAAATATCGTAGTTTCAACTTTCCCTGAATTACCTTTGCATGATAAGTAGGGATGTTTACCCGATTTCAAACGTTTCCGATAATATGCAGAGTTAGACTTAATGATATAATTGAACCTAGTTAGGTACAAATCGATTAAGTGGTTACCGAGGTACACCTTTGTAGTTATAAAGTGGGCGGTGCTACGCCCAATTCCTAAAAGTCTATAGCAGTCTTATTTATTGTTGTAACTATTAACTTGGAGTAAATAAGCATCCTCATAGAAATATCGGAGTTTTCGTATTTCTGAAATTTACCGTTATACGGGAAGCGGGTGTAATTTTATTATTAAGTGCACCGAGTTTGGTAGAAATTGATAAATCGGTTACCGAGATACACATTTGTAGTCATAAGTGGGCGGTGCCACGCCCATTATCCAAAGATTTATAATATTCTAATTTTATGCTAAGTAGTTATTGCAATCATCGATTTTAAGTGAATTGGCTCCAGTAGTTATTGATTTATCGCAATTTTCGTGTTTCTGTGAATTACCGTTATATGGCAGGTGGGCGTGGTTTTTACCCGATTTCAAAGACTTTCAACATATTTCTTAGCTAGACCCTACCCAAGCCTCGTAACGAGTTTGGTAGAGATTGGTGGAGCGGCTACGGAGATACAGCGTTTCATCGTAAGGGAGCGGTGCCACGCCCATTTTCCAAAAACTTCAAAACAATATTATTTTGTACCACAATTCTACTCCATATACTAATTTTCAACAATTTGCATTTAATATTTACTGATAAGTATATCGCAGTTTATGCATTTTTCAAAAATACCGTTATATGGGAAGTGGGCGTGTTTACAGACCGATTTCGCCCATTTTCAATACCAACCTACCTTGGATAAAGGGCAACCTACGTACCAATGGTTTTTGCTCGAGTTATCGTGTATACGGACAGGCAGACATGGCTTAATCGACTTCCCTTTTCAGTTCATATCTATCTCGATTCGTTTTGACTGTTACAAACAACCGTTATGCGAACAAAGTTAATATACTCTTGTGCACAAGTGCGCTCGGGTATAACAAAGATTCGAATATTTGGAACCAGCGACCTAAATGCACGCCAGGAATATAAATGATTTTCTTTACCTCTTTTGACTATAGGCCAGAGTAATTATCAAGAGAACCATTAAAATTTTATTGAAAAAAGATAGCTTTGAGATTACGATAAGCTAAAGGGCTGCGACAAATGATATTTGACTTTATCTTTTGCGTTAATGGATTTATTATTTAATAATATGCACCAAACCTTTTTGCTGAACCCAGAATTTTCAACAAGAATTGGTCTTATTCGACTAGTGTGCTGTGGGTCACTAGGCGAGCGATGCGCGGGCTCTTACAATTAAAATAAAAGACTAATATTGACTTCATGATACAATATATTTTCACTATAACCAAGGGATTTGAGAAAAATTTAATTATCGACCCGCCCTATTACATATGCGTGCCGAAGCAAGGAAAAAAATCATTTTAAGTTTATATTAGTGTTTAGTCGCATAATTTTTATAAGAGTTTGTTAGATTGCTAGCTAGACTATTTGCAACCCTTAAGTTGAGAGAGGTAGTGTCTCAATGTTTTATTAAACAACTTACATGAGTATATGGGTGTATAAAATGCCACATACCAAACGAAAAGCAAAATGTGTAAATTTATATATGAGGCCTTGAGCGCCAGAGTAGGCTAACTGATATCTCAAAATAAATTGAGGTGCACCTTAAAATGCCCCGGCACGCCCTAGTAGTTTTCTTTTACTATAATATGCAGCATCACGTAGGTGCAATGAACTTTGTAATAAAATACCTCTCCTTTTGGGCTCCTTTGGCGCTCAAGGCCTCATATAGTAAATATACGGAACACAATTTCTGAAGGGGGTCACTGACGACATTTTTGCAGGTACAGGGTGGCGCCGAATGAGCTATATGGCTTAAATGGTTTATAAGTTTTTTATTTATGCGATTATTATAATTTTTTTTTAAATACAGTATATTATTGGGGCATTTTTTGCTATTAGCTTTGAAAAATGATATCCTGTAAGTGATGTCCATTTTCTGCTCGCACATAAGTGCTCTTTTTAGCATATTTTCCATAACTTTTCGCAGAATTTCGGGTGTAATGGCCATGATTTCATTTCGAATGTTGGTTTGGAGTTGGAGAATAGTTCTTGGTTTGTTAACGTACACTCTTTCTTTCAAATATCCCCAAAGAAAACTGTCAGGAGCTGTTAAATCTGGTGAACGTGGAGGCCAGTTAAAATCGCTAGTGCGCGAAATAATGCGTTCGCCGAATATGTCCCTTAACAAAGCCATTGAGGCACGTGCAGTATGTGCTGTGGCTCCATCTTGTTGAAACCACAAGTTTGGATGGTTTTCCACAGCTGGCCTAATAAAATTTTCCAACATTGTCCGAGCACCGTTGACAGAGATTGAGACACCACTTTCATTTTCAAAAAAATATGGGCCAATTACCCTTTCGGAGGATACACCGCACGATAGCTGATCTTTCGGCACCAGGAAGGGTTCTTACAGACCCATGTTGACGAAAATTTCCAATCAAATGGTTTATTGCTGACGCTGTGGGTGCAATGCGCACATTAAAATGACGACGATATGCACGCTGTGTCAACACAATAGACCGTTGGTTTAAAAAATAAAATTAAATTATTTCTGCATGTTGTTCGATCGTGTAATGATTGATAATTAATTCCCCAAGTCTTTTTCACAAATTTCTGAAAAACAAAAATGAAAAAATAATAATTAAAAAAGTTATAAAGAATTCAAACCATATAGCTCATTCGGCGCCACCCAGTAGTATTATGATGGCAGGCGTTCTAAGGATGGTAAAAGGTTAAAAATAATTTTTATAGGTGCATTCTTTTGCAACCGAGCTACAAAAGAACACTCGCTTAAATGACGTGCATGTATTTCGTCACACAACACAACTCGGCTATTTATCCGAGTTCACTAAGGTCGATTAAAAAATACGCGACCGTAAGGGTAGCGTTGTTAAATGAAAAACCTGCTCGATTGCGAGTAGCTAATGGGAAAGTGGAGGGGGGAACTTTTATTTTCGTATATACATAGATTTATATTTTTAATAAGTATGTATATTACGCAAATAACTCGCATAATTACTAGTTTCTATTGTTTTTTTGTCTATGTCCCGTTAAACTAATCACATGTTTTTTGCCATATACCAGCAGGGTGCTTAAGTAGCTAAAAATTTAAAAATTTTATATACACATTTTGACAATTTTTTTATAAAATATTACTTTTTGAAGGTGCTTAAAAAATACATATCTGGCAGGATTTTCACTGACTTCAACCTTTTTATTATGCCAAAATTTTTAGCTTAGGATTTCACCAAGTTATTTGTGTTAAATTCATTTTCTCGGCTACTGGTACAAACAAATAATCGGCGATAATTTATATACAATCTTAAAAGGCTAAACTTTGTAGAAATAATTCTTATCTACTAATGTTGCTTTTGTGTTATATTGATGTAAGTACTTTTTTAACTGCAATTTTGTTTTCATAATAAATGCAAAATATGAATATTGCGTATTTTTAATATAAGTATTTTTTGCAGAAAATGATTTCCATTAGCAATTTAATCAAAATAATGGGTAATAATCGTAGATGAAATAAAGTCGAGTCTAATGTTAGGTGAAGCTTTTTTGACAGATTTTCCATTGAAAATTATGTCAATAAGATATAACTAGCCTAAAAGTCGATTTTAATTCGACTATGAATATGCTCCAAGAAGTTTCGAGAGGTAAAATTACGTGGTATAAAAGATTCGAATTACTTCAATACACTTTTTTTCGGCTGTGACACTTTTTGCGACTTTCGAAAATTTGTCAACGGTAACACTGGTTCTATGTACGAAAATTTCAAATTTTTCAAACAGACGTTGCACTAAGCCGAGCTTTTGTCAATCCTGGTAATGTGATTCCATACTTTACTTTTCTGCGTAAAAACAGAAAAACAGAAATAAAAACAAATCAATGTCGTTACGCTGTCTATGTACGAAAATTTCAGATTTTTCAAACAGACGTTGCACTAAACCGAGCTTTTGTCAATCTTGGTAATGTGATTCCATACTTTACTTTTCTGCGTAAAAACAGAAATAAAAACAAGTAAGAAAGTCTAAGTTCGGGCGGAGCCGAACATTAAATACCCGGCGCAAGTATTAAATATATGTTTTCCGTCTGAAACTCATTGTAAATATCAATTTTGAGTGAATTATCTTCAGTAGTTACTAAAATATCGCAGTTTTCGTATTTCTTAAAATTACCGTTATATGGGAGGTAGGCGTGGTTATTATCCGATTTCGCCCATTTTCAATACCATCCGTCCCACGCCCAAAAGAAGTTCACGTACCAAGTTTCGTTAAGATATATCAATTTTTACTCGAGTTATCGTGTGCACAGACGGACAGACGGACGGACGGACGGACGGACAGACAGTCACCGCTTAATCGATTTCTCTTTTCATTCTGATCATTTATGTATACATTTGTCTATATCTATCTCGATTCGTTTTGCCTGTTACAAACAACCGTTATGTGAACAAAGTTATAACACCCTTGTGCACAAGTGCGCTCGGGTATAACAAATCAATGTCGTTACGCTGTATATTTACTGTGTTTATACGGTTTGAGAACAGTACGATGCCATACAATTATCGATACTAGTATTAAATGGGCATAGGAAATAAAATTTCGCGCAAACGATAATATAGAGTCACTAATCAGGGAATATACTTAAATAGAATTCTAGGTACAATATGGCTTCTAAGAAGATGATATTGATATTGATGTTATTATGATATATTAAGCGGTATCGAAAGAAAATACCCATATGGGTATCAATAGTATCGTCACCTTATTATCGAATACCGATTTACCCAGTATCGAAACCAAAGTATCGATACCAAGATTATATCAGTAGTATCGCAACATCCCTAATTACGTAACATTATTCGGTAATGTATTACATACTATATAGTATTATCGACTGCTTCACGCCAAACATGTTGAATAATAGTGGAATTCGCACTTCTTTGTATTCGCTGTATCTTGCGTAAGTGTGGTTGTTGTTGCATGTGTATTTGATGTACAGTATATTTTGCTTAGCTGCCCATCCTTCTTTGCACGAAAAACTTTTGTGCTTAACCGAAAAAAGCACTTAATCGAATTTTCTTTACTACTTCAATTAGGAAGGTATCAAAATTCCTATGAAACCAAACAATGGAGGAGCACTTACTACGTAGAAATTTCTGCAAGCGACATTTTTTTCGAATGGTATCCAATTATCTATATAACTACATAAAATGATAGCCGTTTTCGTTGTTCCGCGAGATGAGCAAAATAAATAAAAGCTGGTAAAATTAGGGTAAGTGTAGAGCCAGTACAGGTAATTGATAATTGATAATAGTTGAAAATTTTTAAGGCAGGTATCGGTAATGTGCAAGTATGTTGAATGCATCTATCGGAGCAGTTTTCTTATATATGTTAAAAATAATGCCGCTGATGCGCATTTCGCATGTGCACTTAAGCACAAAGGCAGCAAAGCAAAATATACTGTACCGCTAGCAACAAAAAATCACACGATAATGCAGGTAGACAACATAAAACGAATACACAGAATACACGATTTGTTGCATAAGAAAAACAAACTTAAAGTTTATAGCTGCGAGTATTTTTTTAAGCATACATACATATTTGGAAAAATCGTATGGACGCATTTTTTTCATACCTAGGATGTATGGAATAAAGACGAATGGAAATAAAACCATTTATTGACTTCTAAACTGACTAAATAACGCATCGAATTGTTTGAAATCCATTGAGGAAACAACAAATTCTTGCACCATTCACTTTCTACATGCTAAAAAAATTATAAGTAAAATCGGTAATTTTCGAAAACTCAAAGTTAGCGATATTTCTAGAGGGAGGGTTTTGTCCGATTTTAAAATTTTCAATTGTCAGGCGCAATGTGTATATCTAATTTTGTACAGATTGGTGAAGTGGCGGTGCCACGCACGATTTCCAAGCATTTTACGAACATCAGATTTTTGCTTGAGATCCATGTAAATACCACTTTTAAGTATATATGCTAAAATTCTTTCACCACTCTGCGCAAAAGATCTAAAAAGCCCTTATGTGTGCATGAAATTCATGGTCGTATTTTAGACAAAGTTTTATGTATTTAGCATTTTGAAATAACTATACTAAGAATGTTATGCACCGATCACATATGATTCCAACCTGTTATTTTTGAGTCTGTAAGTGTACCAATAAAAAGGGGAATTTGAGGCCATTAACGCAAAGATACTTCCAAACAATATTTGTTATATTTTCTTTATTTTCAGTATTAAAATAAGCATTTTGCGCTGAAGGAATTATAGTCATAAGAACTACACAAGATACCCAAAGAAATACGTCAAATTTGTTATCACACTGTTTATAAGAAATAAAATTACATTATTGAAATTAAAAAACAAAAACAATTTTGTTATCAAAATTACCTAGATTTTCAATAAAAAGTAAACGGACATTAATACAATTAATTTGAAGGTGAGTGACACAAAAGCGTTCCAGAGAATTTTTCTTCTTCAATAACTCTTTGACCCAATTTTGAAAAATTATCTTTCCGAACGAAGGTGTCAAAAAAGAAGTAGTTATCTTTGCACGCTTTTTTCTTTACGGCTTTTTAAGAAACACCGCCATTCTCGGAATATTCTTTTGATTCTCTTCACATTAATTTTATTTATTTGATACTAGACGCCCTCACCCGCTTCGCTGAGTGTACGAAATTTCTACGTGCTACATTGAGTAAAATTTATTTCAAGAAAACTCAATTAAAAAACAGGAGGTTTAAAATTTGTTTAACCATCTTCAAAATAATTTCAAACTGCATAAAACTTTCTTTCTCACTTATCATACTTTTTCTATTAACTTATCCCCTGAACTCAATTTGAGATTTTAAACATGTAGTTTTGATACCCATATTGTAGTAATTCATTTAAATTATTAATAGTTTGAATTTAACCTTCTGAACAGTTGGCAACCTTTTCAAACCTGTTTCGTGTGACACTCATACATATTGTGATACATATTCAAAACCATTTCGATCCCTACCAATCTATACTAATATATATTTTGAAAGCCGTTTTTTTTATGTTCGCAAAGCTCGAGAACGGCCCTACAGATTTTTTTGAAATTTCGGACACCTACCTCAGACGTCCCAATGATGGTTATAGGCTAAAAAGAAATCGCTATTTTTTTATTTGGCGTGGCACCTCCCATACAAAGTCCATGTATATTGGATTTCTGTAGAACAATTATACGCATCCATTTTGAAGTTGCCACCAACTATACTATAAAGTTTCTGGGGCAGATTCACTATAGAACCGGATCACTGTTGCCGCCAGGGAGTGAAGAGGAAATGTTCTTCAAATTAATTTCGTTGTGAGATTAACCGTTCTATGAAACGCTGCACAATTAGAGAATTTTAAGAACTTCTTCACGGACATAACACTTTCGTTAGGTTATTTAAGGCGGCAAAAGACCACCAGACCATAATATTAGCCGATGAGCGTGCCAATGGAAATCGTATACGTGAATTGTTGGTGAAAATGTTGGACCAAAATGTTTCAATGATAAAATTAAGCTTGGGCGGAACGAAGTTTGCCGGGTCTGCTAGTATTATAATATTTTATTTAAACTAATTGAATTTAATTTAAAAAATGTGGCAACCCTTGTGGAACACTTCAATATTATTCAAAACTTTCAAACTAAAAGTTTCTTATCAATATTTCTTTTGACAGCCATATTTTAATTCTTCAGATAAATTTAAATTTGACTTTTCAAACAGGTGGCAACCCTTTTCAAGATACATTCAAACTACAGCTTTTTTAAGCCTCTTGACATCCATTTTTATTAATATAATTTTCAAATAAATAACTCCCTTAATTGAAGTTGAATTTGATTTTTTGTAAAAGGTGGCAGCCCTTATCCATGAGTAGATAATGATTTTATATATCTCCATACTAATTAATGTACCAAAAATATTTCCTGAGAAATGCAGTATGAACAACTCCGTTTGTATGGGAGGTGCCACGCCCCCTTTTCTAATCGAGATTAAATGTATTCTATATTTTAAGTTGGGCTAAATGACAGGAGTGTACAAAATTTCATGATAATCGGTTGAGTAGTTAAAGTGTGAAAGCGTTGCAAACAAACAAACTCTCTTTCGGATTTATAATATTAGTAAGGATGCCACGCCCCCTTTTCTAATCGAGATTAAATGTATTCTATATTTTAAGTTGGGCTAAATGACAGGAGTGTACAAAATTTCATGATAATCGGTTGAGTAGTTAAAGTGTGAAAGCGTAGCAAACAAACAAACTCACTTTCGGATTTATAATATTAGTGAGGATTATTATATTGAAGAAAAAATAGTGTATTAAGATGCAATCTTTCCTCTTTCTCTCTTTCTATTTCTATACTATTACTATTTCACGCTTTCTATACTAATTGTATACAAAGCTTGAAACATCAACAACTCGCTGCGTGTCCTTGTAAAACAACCATTCTCGAATATTTTCCATTAAATTTAGGTCCTCTATTCCTCGCGCATTAATTTCTGGACCAGCTCGAATTTTAAACAATTTTTGGGCCCATATTCGCTATTTGAAGTTCTTCATGACAATTTCTTCAAACTCTTAATGCACTAGTACGCTGCTCTAACTGTACTTTCTAAAGTGAATCAAACATTAATAGATTTTTCGTGTTTTTTAATATAAAGCCGAATAACAGAAATCATAATAATTTGGGGTGTGAAGCTTTTTCAAGGCAGAAACAGTGTTGCCAGAGAAAAATTTCGTTTGGAGCTAAAACGGCCGAAAGAAGAGCTAAAAAGAGCTAAATAATACTAATAGTAGCTAAAATGAAGAGCTATATTTTTTTAAAGTTGAGCATTTATTGACGTAAGGTTGTTTTTACATTTTCCGAAATTTTAATAAAAACAACGAATAAGATTAAGTTCTAAAAAAAAATTTTTAAGCAAAATAAGGTATTTATATTTCGAATTCGTTATAACACTTATAAAGAATGTACACGAAAAAAACTGGTCGCACATAACCAAGCATAGCTCGGTTAATCATAACATTAAAATAAAAATCGGTAGACACTTAAAAAGCTGGAAGCATTTTCCACCTTACTGCATCATTTCTTTTTAGTAACAAAAATCAGTGTAGAAACGAGGACCAAGAAAGAAATCGATCGCGAGTTAATATTGCGCAAAAAGCTGGAAAATCCCAGCATGTTCCATAACGACATCGCAAAAAAGCTAAAATTTCCAAAGTCTACCGTTACTTATGTGCTTAAAAAATACAATGAATGTTTATCTTTAAAAAGGAACCCTGGTAGTGGCAGAAAAAAAGGATTTGCTTGCGAAATTAAGGCAAAGGAAGTGTTATCTGCTTTTAAGAAAAATCCTGGACTTTCGGTAAGAGATGTCGGCAAAAAATTAAACATGTCGTCTTCGTATATACAAAAAGTATGCAAAACAGCAGGACTACGTTCTTACAAAGTGAATGCAGCACCTAATCGCAACGGTAAGCAAAATTTGTTGGCGAAACAACGTGCTCGGAAATTGTACGACAGTCTCATACAAAAATTTGGCTGTATTGTTATGGATGACGAATCGTACGTAAAAGCCGATTTTAAACAAATCCGGGGCCGCGAATTTCACACTGCAAATAAAAGAGGCAATGTTGCAGATAAATATAAAAACAAAAAGTTTGACAAATTTCCCAAAAAGTTTCTCATTTGGCAGGCAATTTGCCAATGCGGCTTCAAAAGTGATCCTTTTGTAAGCACTGGTACAATTAACCAAGAAATTTATGTTAAGGAGTGTCTGCAAAAGCGACTTTTACCTCTTATACGGCTTCATAAAGATCCAGTGCTTTTTTGGCCTGATCTCGCGATATGTCATTACGGAAAAATGGCTTTAGGATGGTAACATAGAAACAAAGTGTATTTTGTAGCAAAAGAGGTGAATCCACCTAATTGTCCAGAGCATCGGCCGATCGAAACCTACTGGGCCGTTATGAAATCCAAACTTCTTAAGACCCACAAAGCTGTAAAAAACGCACAACAATTCAAAAATAAATGGCAGCTGGTTTCCAAGGAAATCACTGAAACTTCTGTGCAAGGGCTAATGAAGGACATAAAGTCAAAATTGCGATCGTTTGCTTATTACAAGGAGAATTAACTCTTTTTTAACGAATTTCAATAAAACTAAGTTTAGATGTAAATATATGTAAATATCCTTGAATTCCATTAATATATTTATGTTTTAGAACGTTTTAACTGTGACCAGTTTTTTTCGTGTACATTCTTTATGTATGCACATACTTATATAAACTAGATAATGAACTAAAAACACTTTAGAAACTGTTAAAATCTGCAATTTCAGATATTTGAATTGACCATAAAAACTCGGGTTACGAATAATTATTTCGGAAAACTTTGACTTCCTTCCCTCCTTAAATGTAAAATGAGTAGGGTAAAACCTAAATCCGCGCGTTCAGAAAAACGATTTTCTTCTAATTAATTTTTGAATTCATTAACCTAGATCCATGAGTTTTTGGTGCAGTCTGTATCTTCCCGTGTACTGCCCGGTATAGCTTGTGTGCTCCCGCACACGTTGCATAAACTAATTGACTTGCCTGCCCATTTTCCATTTGCATCATTTTATGTAAAGTCATTCCTAACAACCAAGAATATCATTGTTTTATTTATAGTATTCAGCATATTGTATTTAATTGTGGATATAATTTCGCAAAACTCAAAGAAAAGTCACCGAGGTATAGATAAAAATAGTTTTAATACTGAGTAAACATTTACATCCAGATTGCGATGAATATTGAGAAAAGCTAACCCATTTTGTGCTCGTTCTCTGTCCATGCCTGCTCCTTAGTTGTATGAAAAAAAATTTTGTTAAGTTACAAAGCAAGACTCCCCCGAGAAATGTTCCTTTGTTCATAAAAACGTGCTCTGCAAAAAAACGGAAACGGAAAGACGGGCCTCGAAATGCCCCAAAGTTCAGCATAGTCATGCAATTTTGCCTGTAGTTCTGTGAGAAATTTAACATATTTTAATGGCACTTGAAGTAGTTTTGCCATCCGATGTAATATGGCTAACCAATTTTTGAACCTCACAACTTTTAAAGTTATTGAGGTTCTTTCCACGTAAAATTATAATTTTATACAAACTTAAAAAAAATCACTTTTATTGTAAATAATTAGCAAGAAGTGCGAAAAGTTTTTGCATTGTACGGTTTCCGCCATATTTCAACAATTTCTGATAAAAATGCGTAGCATATTCAAATGCCAAAGTTGTAGGCAACTTTTCTATTTTAGTTTTTGGTTCTCTGGTGCAAAATCTAATTTACGGTTAGTTTAGATGCCTTAGTTGAGACGCCATGTTGAATTTTTCAAAAGGCCTCACGGCTTTTTCCCAAATTTTTTTTTTAAAGATGGCGAAGTTTAAACTACTGTAGCTATTTTTGATATCGGGGGACAAAACTCCATCAAGTGCCATTTAAATACATATGTATATTAAACTTCCCACTGACTTATAGACAAAATATTGACCGCTTTGTGAAAAATTCCATGTATTTGCTGATTTTTAGGGCCTTGAGACGCGTCTTTCCGATATCCGATTTTAACAAATTTTTCGCAGGTGCTTATTTTTTAATGTTTAACACAGCCCAACAAAAATATAATAACATTTTGGTACTGCAAATGTTAAAGCTGTTTTTGGCAGATTTTTTTTGTGCTGATTACGAATCCGTAAGCACAAAGTTCCCACGAGGTCAAAGTCTCAAAAAAACGCGGTTTTTGCAATATTTTATAAGCTCTAGCAAAGAAAGAAAGATTTCCCTCCATAGGAGGGTTTAAACCCCCAACCCCACCCCCCTCGCGGCCGGGCCTGCTACATATGTACGTACAGATAGCACTATGCCACGTTTTAATGGGAATGCAACACAAATAATTGCATTTTGCATTTCGGATTCTTACCACTTTAATTTTTATTTTTCATTCTGCATTAGGTCCTTACATAGACAATTCTGGTTCCGGCTGTTTACAATCAACGTCCAACGATGTGTATCTGGCCAAGCGGCGCACTGCCAACCATCCGTGTCCGGTCTGCGGTAAGCATTACGTAAACGAGGGCTCCCTGCGCAAGCACTTGGCCTGCCATCCGGAGACAACACAGCTCACAAATAGCCTGCGCATGTGGCCGTGTTCGGTATGCCAGGCGGTGTTCACACACGAAAACGGTAAGCATAATTTAGTAAGATTATTTTCTAAACGCTCTGAGAAAAGAAGTAAGAAAAAAGTTATTCTTTTTTCCAGATACGAATAACTTCAATCTATTGTCTTTCCCTTTTATTCAGGTCTTCTCACACACATGGAACACATGCGCATGGATCCTAAGCATCAGTTTGCAGCGCAATATGTTTTATCACGAGCCGCGGCAGAGAGGCGTGAACGTGACTCCTTACTGGCAGCCACACTAGCCGCATCAGCTGGCTGTGGGCCGAGTAGTGGTGGTGGTAACGGCGGTGCAAGTTTGCTGCCATTGTTGGGCGATGGTGGTGGCTCGAATTCTTTGTGCCCGTCGCCTTCGGCCAACTCGGAATGCTCTTCGACGGGACGCTTGTCATCGTCTGCTGCCTCGGACCAGGGTAGTGGCATACACTTGCTAAACAATAATAATAACAATAACAATAACAATAACAATAACAATAACAACAACTGCAACAGCAACAAAATCAATGAGCTGCTTAGTCGCACAGGCAGTAATCCTCACCTGACCAGTCAGTATGGGGTTGGCGTCGACTCGGGCCTGCACGTGGCCAACCGTATGTCACTAATGGCAGCAGCATCAGCCGCAGCAGCCGCTGTGGCTGCATCGGCAAGTGGCGTGGGAGTGAGCGGCGGTGTAAACGTTGGTGGTGTGTCTGGCATGGGTATGACATCGCCGGTCGGCTGCGTCGACTCCACCAGATCAAGTGTGCAAGCTGCCGTTGTAAACTTGGCTGCAGCGATGCGCATCAACCAAGTCAGCCAGCAGCAAGTCGGCGGTGCTAATGTAGCCAGTGGTGGAGTTGGTATAGGCGGTGGTAGCAGTGGGTCTGCATCCAGCGCTGGCAATATGATTAGCAATATATCTAGTCAGCAGCTGCAATCGCAGCAGAATCAGCAGCAGCAGCAACAAACCCAGCAACAAGTATCCGCCATTGACAACAATCAAACGTCGAGCGCAACGCCGCTTTCGTCCAGTGGGCTCCGGGTACGTGCCACCTCACCGCGTACAGGAATGACGAACCTGCAGGCAGATGCATCTGCTGTTAGCGCGGTTGCGACAATGACTGCCATGCGCGACACCATGATGCGCTCCAGCATGGGTGTTGTAGACTCACTAAGCGGCATGCACCAGCAGCTTGACCAACATGCTCACGGTCATGTGCAGCACCACGCAACGACCAATCTGCAGACAACCCACGCCAATTACAACCAACACAGCATGCCATCAGCCAGCAGCGACCATCAAGTTCAACATCAGGCAACGGCGTCATTGGAAAATCCCGCCTCTCACCACCATCATCACCACCATCATCATCTCAACCAAATGCAGCAGCCACATTCCCCCGAAACAGCACTACGTATGCATCAACATGCCGAAGCCATACTTCGTTCACACACGGAGGCGGCCTTTCGTCTGGCGGCATCGGTGGCCGCGTCAAACAGTGTCATCGGCGGTGGCGGTTCGGGCTCACATACCTCCGTAACCGGCCCGAGTAACTTAATGTCCGCTGGTAGTAGCGAAAGCGCGGCAACGCAAAACAACTCCTCGATTCAGGTCAAAGCGGAAGCACATCAAACGCAGCATCAGCAACAACTCGACAGTGACGCGGCGATGCAACATCAAGAGCAACAACAGCACCAGCTCACAACGTCGCAACAACAACAGAAACTAAATGCTGCCGGCAGCTTACAGCAATCAACGGCCCCAGCGTCGCAACAGTCACAGCTGACCTCCGATCTTAGCGAGGCAATACGCCTGCAGGAGCACCGCCTGGAACAAGCGCTTCGTTTGCACAACGACGCGCGTGCACTCAACTTTCTCACTGTCGCCAACTCTGCGACAGCGACGACTAACAGTGCAGTGCTACACCACCATCAACAACAGCAGCAACAAACTTCCGCAGCCCAACATCATAGCAATGCGTGAGAACCACTCATGAGCGATAAACTAAAGATCGCCTAGATAACACCGAACGCAAAGCTAAGCTCACAGAACGCAAGTACACGGCAAAGACGGTCAAAACACCAACAAACGTAACTTAAATTAATTGAAACGAACCAATTCGTATACGGTTTTGAACATAATGAAAATAGTTCAACGCAATCCGAATATAAGTAGCAATGTGGTTCATTACTAGAAAAATCTATGCATTCTTAATTAATTGTTAAGTAATAAGACGAAACAGGAGAACAAGAACTCTAAGTAAACTCAAATTGTTAACATCAGAACGCCCATACAACTATATTGATGAGTATGCAAAATACTCAAAGCGTCGTAAATATTTAAAAAAAAAAAGGCAAGAGCCTCACCAGATATCCATTTACACGTATAATTGACATGATTTGGGACAGTAATTTTAAAGATTCGAAGCAGAATTAAGAATACACGATCAACGCGTATGTGATATTAACTCCTGCAATAAGCATCAAGAAGGATAGAATACAATATTCCGGCAATTGAGAGATTAGCCCGGTGTGATGCCACTAAATAAGTGATGCTCAAAACAGCGCCCGCGGGCGGAACTCTCCAAAGCCCTCTATAGTTTTTATATGGGCGCGCACAGAGTAAAAGCACTCTCCGAGCATCACTGCACTAAATACTTAGAATGAGAGAGTTTGAAGAAAGAAAACAAAACTATGCAATGTGAAAAATGTATCTTATGACGTGTCAGAATGGTAGATGTTGTCAAATCGACAAATAGAGGGTTAGCGGTACGCGATCGGCCCACCTTTGCATCTCTAATTCTTAGAGGTACACGGAGTGATACCTATGAGATACTAACTCTCGCGATACTATCAATA
Organism: Rhagoletis zephyria; assembly: GCF_001687245.7. Lineage (NCBI taxonomy): Eukaryota > Metazoa > Arthropoda > Insecta > Diptera > Tephritidae > Rhagoletis > Rhagoletis zephyria. Next base: position 165,533 of record NW_016157867.1, read on the forward strand.
GCGATGCATTTGGGCCCACAAACTATACATATCGTCGTTTAAAGTACAAAACTGGGTAAACCGCGTAACTGACATTTGCTGCCAAAAATTGGATTTGCTCACACAAACTCTTGGCTCAATCCTTATCCATTCGTCCTGAAATATACGAGCCAGAAATGCGTTTGCGTTATAAAATAGAAACCCATTTTGAAATATGAGTGTTTTTGCTCTCTAAAAAATAATTTATGCAACCTCACATACGCGGTTTTGTTCTTTATATGACGATATGTAAGTGTATGTGTGTATTTGCGTTTTTACTCACGGTGACGCCGTTTTGGGTAGTATTCGTAGAACCTCACAAAAAGACAGGCAGATGACGTCGACGGCAGTGAGAGCGAGAATAGCAGTCAAGGCGAAAAGCTATGCTGAGTAAGGCAAAACAAATCAAAGACTAACCGCCCGGTTTCCAAAAAAATGGCCAAACTCATCACATATCGATTGATTTTACTGCTGAGCCTAAAACGTTGACGCGTAATATAAACATTGGTTCGGCGTTGTCACGCACTCGAATAAGTAATAGCAGTAACATAGAAAATTGTCGTTGTTAGAGCGCATTAAACCAATTTTTTTAGGCACACTTATAGGCGCAGTAGTTAAATCAATTGATATGCGATGAGTTTTGTTATAATCGTGAGAATACGGCGGTAGGAGACAATTAGACAGGGAAACAAAATTTAAAAATGTTATGTTGCCTAAAATATTACAGCCGATTCTTAAAGGATTTTTTCCGTAGAATCCGAATCTGACCCTAAGAGATATTAGATGGGCTCTATTTTTCGAGGAATGTAGGTTCATAGGTGCCGAAAAACGCGTTTTTGGACATGTTTGAGCCTCTATAAAATAATAAATTGATGCAATGTATCTGTCTGTGTGGGAGGATATGAAAGCCTAAACACTTCCCTTTAACACTCAAAATCAAAAAATATGGTTAACTGGCCTTTATCCACACTCGAGGTTTCATGGATTAATCACCAAATACCGATGGACACTAACTCTAGCAGTGGAAATGAAGATGAGGAAGACACCTTGAAACCCCAGTTGCTTGCAAACTAGAGCCAATTAAAAATTTTTAAGATCAGATGTGGGTTCTAGGGGGCAAATCCTATAAGGACCGGCTGTAATATTTTAGTCAACATAAATTTTGTTGCCCTGTGTTTTAGATGAAGGTTTGAGCTTCAATTTCAGCCTCTTTAGAAATTTCCAGCGCCTTAGATTAATTTAACACAACTGATCAAAAACGGGCAAAACAAGAGTTAAAAAAATCGTGCGTACTCGTATACAAAAACTGTTTCCAATTGCTTTCAGTGTTCGGATCATAATTTTTTGATTTTTAGTATTAAACGGCAGTGTTTAGGCTTTTATATCCTCCCACTCAGACAGATATATTGCATCAATGTATTGTTTTACAGAGGCTGAAAATTGTCCAAAAGCTCGTTTTTCGGCATCTTTAAACCTAGGTTGCTCCAAAAGTATAGCCAATCCAATATCTGTACGGTGAGATTCGGATTCTACGGGAAAAATTGAAATAATCGGATACAATATTTTACTCAGCAGAATTTGGGAAGTGTTATCATTAAGAGCACAACAACAACTGAAACAACGTTAGGGGGAACTTACGCGAACGTTGTCCCCTTGCATATATTGCACTTCAAGGATCGATAGAAATGTTTGAACAAACTAAAAAGATCTTAAATTGTATGTATATCAATAATTTTTTAATGAGTGGGATCACTACTATTCTTCGGTTGGGGACTGCGGTAGCCGTTTGGGTAGAGGTGCCACACAGCGAGTGTCTATTTAGGTGTATCAATTGAAGCGATAGAAATAGTTGTTTCCCCTAAACGAGCGGTTTCCGACAGGTAGTTGTAATCCTCCGATGGCATGTCTGCCATGATACAGTTTCTTCCAAAACCCAACTACCATTCGGTGGCAACGCATTTTCACGGTGTTAGCAGTTTATCTGGAAGTTATATCCCTTAAAGCATAGACGGGTAACGTTCTCGATACGGGCTAACAGCGCAATTAACCATATGAGAATTATACCCTGACAGATAGTAGTATACCGCATTAAGCGAGCTTGAACACCTTCTTCTTTTTTAATACCTATTTTATTTTGTTACGTGGACATATATTTGGACTTGGTTCAAAAAAAAATGAATAAATAAAACATATTGAATAAACAACCTTTTCTATATTTTCCGGACGTTGCCAAATTAATGTCATTTATAAATAAAACCGGTTCGATCCGAGTTTTAACTGAATGTAGTAGTGTAAGTATAAGTTGCAATACTTTGGACTGATTTGAAATATTCCTCTTTAGAAAAAATAGTCAATTAATTTTCGAATGTTTTACCACTGTAAACAATTTTTTTTTCTCATGAATTCTAGAAAAGCAAAAGCATATTGATTGAACATAAACCGAATATACACAGCTTATTTTTGAAATACTAGAGGGGTATATGTGATATAGCCCCAAGTGGCATAATAACTCAAATTTTAAAATTTGAGATTATGTCACTCCTTGTATAGTGACAAAACCCTAATTTTTTGTAAACCAAAAGAATTTGGAATGTGCAAGAGAAATTACCAAAGGGATTTTTATCAAAGAATATCATGGAAGCCGGCTTTGCCTACATTATTTTCTTTTCAACGCCTATAGCTGAGAATCTTTTTACTAGACACGACGTTTTCTATGGTTCCACGATGTGGATACAAGCAACGGTTTATTATATACATCGGACACGAAAATCACGTTAGTTATTGGTTTTATATCAAAAAAAGTGCCGCAGGCGAAAATTTGTAATAAAAAATCGCGCGATTTTATGTTCTCAATTTTCACATTATATATACATATTAAAATATTCTTTTATATTAAAAAAGCGCGAAATTTAATATCAACAATTTCCTGTTTTTAAGTTTAGTTTCCAGCTGAAGATATATTACAAGAAATATTTCTCATTGTTTCTCTCCCTTCAAAATATTCTTTACCCTGCTGTAAAATTTCTTGAACAAATATTTGCATATATATATTTCTAGAGAACTGTAAATGGACCAACAAATTTTTAAAGAAAATTTGTTTTTAATTTCTTGAGCGTGTTTTTATACCCGAGCGTACTTGTGCACATGGGTATTATTACTTTGTTCGCATAACGCATATAGACAAATGTACACATAAATGCTCAGAATGAAAAAAGAAATCGATTAAGCCATGTCTATCCGTCTGTCTGTACGTGTACACGATAACTCGAGCAAAAATTGAGATATGTCAACGAAATTTGGTAAGCAGGTTGCCCTTTATCCAAGGTAGGTTGGGATGGCAAAATGGGGAAATGGGCAAAATCAGGCAATAACCACGCCCACCTCCCATATAACTTTATTTTCGAAATATGCAAAAACTAAGATATTTCCGCAAATACTGGATCAAAATTGTTGAAAGTTGGTATTTGAAGTAGAATTTTGGCATAAAATAAGATAGTTATGAAATTTTTGTTTAAATGGGCGTGGTCCCGCCCCCTTATGATGAAATGCTATATCTCAGTATAACCTTCACCAATCTCCACCAAACTCGGAGCGAGCATTGCTTAGGGCCACACTAAGAAACCCGTTGAAAATTTTTGAAATCAGACAAGAACAAGGCCCAGCACCTATATAACGATAATTTACAGATGTACGAAAACTGCGATAAATTATCGCAAATTGATATATGCAATGACCTCTTATCAGAAATTATATTTAGGCAAATTTTTAGAAAAATGGGCGTGGCACCGCCCACTTACGCCTACATATGTGTATCTCGGTACCCGGTTTATCAATTTCTACTATACTCGGCACATTTAGCAACCTGGGCGCAAAAAACAATATGTTGAAAATTTCTGAAATCGGACTAAAACTACTGCCACTTTCCACACAATGGCGTAGCCAGGATTTGGCTTTGGGGGGGGAGGATGAAAAAAAAATGTCCATCGATAACTTAAATCTGTGACACACAATGGCTAGAGGCGTCGCCTGAGTGCTTTCTTTCATATATTTCATATATTTATTTATGTGCCAGTTTTACCGTTATATATTTTTTCTACTCGTGTATTCCATGGGGTCTTCATGCTTTATTTAAATTTAAAAAATTAAATTACTATACCGTTTTAAAAATCTGAAAATTCACTGCGGGAAATTTTTTTACTCCCTTTTTGTCTTCGCCTTTTTGTTTTTGCCTTTATAAGTTTTGTAAAAAGTTTTTGAACGAACCATTATATCACATTCCTAGGCAAGTTTTGAAAGAATATTTTCGATACTAAATTTTATTAAAACAAAATGTCGAAATCAGCTTCATATAGAAACAGTGCCATCGTTAATTAAGAAATGGATGTTCTTAAATATCATAACTTTACAACACTCACATATTGACTAGATTTGACTATTTATTTTATTATATTTTAATTTGAATTATTTGTTTATAAAAATATAGTTTATTCCTTAACAAACACTAAATGAAAATAAGTTTAATCTTTGAACAACATTAAAAAAAAATCTAGAAACTTTTGTAAAAATTTCTAACTTTCTATCTCAATTTTATCTCTTAATATTTTGCAGTTTTTTAGCTCATTGAATTTTAGTCTAATAAAGTGCAAATTTAAAGTAACTGTGATTTACAGTTGATGTATGGCATATTTTTGACGATGTCGGTAACATTCTTCCATATTATCTAATTATGTTCGACGACTTTTTTAATGAAGAAATTGAGCCTTCATCAAACAAAAAAAATATTAAAAATCAACGATAAGTCGCAGCTATGTATTTTAAACTTGCGCTTTATTTGAATTGATCGGGCTACAAAACTGCATACTCAAAATATGTATTTCTAGGAAGTCTAATTAAAAAGCTTTATGAAAGTTTGTTGATTTTTTTAATGTTGCGCAAAGATTAAACTTTTCACTTATAAGGGATTTGTTAAAGTGTAAACTGCATTTTTATGAACAAATAATTAAAATTATATAATTTTAAAATAAATGGCGAATCTAGTTAACATGCATACAGTTTTGATAAGCACTTGAAATGTCAAGTTTTAGTACTGAATTCAAAGAAGATGTCTCTTTTATCCATTCATAATTACTTTAAAAAAATTTGTTTGTTAAGAAGTGTATTTTAAAATATCTGCCTTGACATTTATGTTAAAAGTGCAAAATGTGTAAACGTACCTACATAAACTTTCCCGTGAATACCATCAAATCATTGGTCTTGAAGGGAATCTATGTATGCATGCATGCATATCAGCAAACTCAAAATTCGATGCAATTTGCAGTCGAAAAGTACAGTTTTTGTATAGATTTCGTACTGAAGGAATAATTTTATTTCCCAACATTGTGGAAAACTAAGCAAAATGGCCTAGTGTATTTCGTAAATATTCAAATACATAATCCTTCTTCTTCTTCTTTTTTGGCGCTGTCGTTTCTCTTCTGTGCCAACTGACGCCAATTGGAAACGACAAGTGAAGCCAAGTCCTTCTCCACCTGATCTTTCCATCGCAGTGGGGGCCTCCCTCTTCCTCTGCTACCCCCAGCGGGTTCCGAGTTGAATCCTTTCAGAGCTGGAGCGTCGGTGTCCATGACATGAAAGAGATGGCCAAGCCAGCGGAACCGCTGTATTTTAATTCGCAGCATTATGCCCATGTCGTTGTAAAGCTCATACAGCTCATCGTTCCATCGTCTGCGGTACTCGCCGTCGCCAACGCGTAAAGGACCGTAAATCTTCCGCAAAATCTTTCTCTCAAACACCCCAAGAGCCGCCTCATCGGATGTTGTCATTGTCCATGCTT
>NW_016157867.1:171866-178385 GCF_001687245.7 Rhagoletis zephyria
GTGGAACGTCGACTCCGTCATCATCGACTGCGGGCTCGGGTTCTTCTTCTCCACAACTTTCCGTGCTGCTACCATTTAGTAGGGCGGAAAAGTGTTCCCTCCATAATTTAAGTATGCTCCGGACATCGATTATTCGGTCGCCATTATTGTTCTTACAGGAGTACGCCCTGGTCTTGAAACCTTCCGTAAGTCGCCTAACTCTCTGGTAAAATTTTCGGGCATTCCTCCTGTCGGCCAGCATTTCAAGCTCTTCGCACTCACGTATTTCTGCCTCTCTCTTCTTGTTGCGGCAAATACGTCTCGCTTCCCTCTTCAGATCCCTATAGCGGTCCCATATAGCACGCGTTGCGCCCGATCGAGGCGTGGCCCTGTAGGCGGCATTTTTTTTGCTCTGCAGCTTCCTGACACCAGTTGTTCTTTCGGGCTCGCTGAAATCCGACTACTTCTTCGGCGGCGGTACTTAATGAGCGGGAAATGTGGTTCCACTGCTCGCATATGTCGGTTTGTTGAAGAGTGCTCTCTGAGAGCAGGTGTGAGAGTCGAGTAGCAAAAGCGCTTGCTGTCTGTTGTGATTGCAGCCTTTTGACGTTAAGCTTTCCTTGCATATTTGGGCGCACATTTTTTCCTGCACAGAGGCGGGTGCGTATCTTGGCGGCAACAAGTTAGTGGTCCAAGTCGATGTTTGGACCTCGGAGAGTGCGTTCGTCTAAAACACTGGAAGCGTGCCTTCCGTCTATCACAACATGATCGATTTGGTTTCTTGTTTTTCGACCCGGAGACAGCCACGTAGCTTGAGGGATCTTTTTATGCTTGGCCCTAGTACTGCATACTACCATGTTTCGGGCCTCGGCGAAGTCGATCAGCCTCAATCCGTTGTCGGACGTTTCGTCGTGGAGGCTGAATTTCTCGACGGTGGTTCTAAAGATCCCTTCCTTGCCCATCCTGGCCAAGCAGGATTTTGATATCATGTCGGGGGCAGCGCTCGTACGTGCCCTCCAAGCCCTCATAGAAGAGATCCTTGGATGCCTCATCCTGCTCTCGCTTTGATGCGGATTGTGGCCAGACGCTCGTCCACCGGGGTGAACGACAGTACTCGGCGACGGAGTCTCTCTCCCACCACAAATCCAACTCCGAATTTGCGCTCCTTTACATGGCAGCTGTAGTAGACGTCGCAAGGCCCCAGACATTGTTTGCCTTGCCCCGTCCAACGCATTTCTTGGATGGCGGTGATGTCAGCTTTTGTCCTTACGAGGACATCAACCAGCCGGGCAGAGGCACCTTCCCCATTAAGGGTCCGGACATTCCAGGTGCATGCCCTCAAATCGTAGTCTTTTAAACGTCTACCGTGGTCGTCATCATAAGGGGGGGTGTCATCCGAGGCTTTGCCTTGCTTCTTCACTGGAAATGGTTTTTACGTGGCGGGTCCCAAACGCAGCGCACAACCCATTGCTGGGACGAGGGTGGTTTCGCAACCAAATACACGTTTATATAGCGAGCCGCTTGCTTCAAGCAGACACCCGCTTGCAGCCGCACCTACTGGTGAACAGACGCTGCAGACTTCAGTGAGCCCTTAAACCGAATAAGTCGGAGTGGCCCCACCGAAGCTCCCTCTCTTTCTGCCGTGACCCAAGGCTCCACTCGGATTGGCTACCGCATCTCGCACATGGGTTGCTCACGTTGCCCAGAGTGCCGAACGAGGACGCAAGAGTCGGGATTGAGTATAGCCATGCAACTGTAACTGGATACCCAGCGCAACGACTCTACATATATAATAAATACATAATCCACCAACCGATAATTTTATCTATTCATTAAAAGATAATTTGTCATCAGTCTGAAATAAAAAAACTATAAATCGGAAGGGTAAAATAGTACTGTGTTATTAATTCAAATATAAAAAGTTTCATTTCACTGACGAAGGGGAGGATATATCCCCCCGAATCCTACCCCCCCTGGCTACGCCACTGTTTCCACTTAACGGTAAATTTCAGAAATACGAAAACTCAGATCTTTCAATAACTAATTGATTTTTGTTAAATGGGCGTGGTACCATCCCCTTATGACTACATAAGTATATATCGATAACCGCCTTAAAGATTTCCACCAAGTTTGCTCCAATTATTTTAATACATCATAGCATATTATTAAAACTGTTTGACATCGGGAAAAATATAGGGAAAATGTAACTTTTGAGCCTAAAGCATGTTTTCCAGCTCTCAAGAAAAACAAAAATATTATATAACAAGTAAAGAAGTATAAGTTCGGGGAAACCGAATTTTATACACCCGGCGCATGTATTAAATATCGTTTTTTCACCATTCAGTAAACTGCATGATAAGGAGGAGTATTTTTCCCGATGTCCAACAGTTTCAATAATAAGCTATGATATATTGTTGTGGCCGCTGTGGTGTAGTGGTAAGCAGTGCGCGCTTCCACTCCACAATGCCTGGGTTCAAACCCTGGTCAAAGCAACATCGCAAAAATATAGAAAAAAGGTTTTTTCTTAACAGCGGTCGTCCCTCGGCAGGCAATGGCAAACCTCCGAGTGTATTTCTGCCATGAAAAACAGCTTCTCATAAAAATACAATCGCCGTTCGGAGTCGGCGTAAAACTGTAGGTCCCTCCGCTTTGTGTGACAACATCAAGGCGCACACCACAAATCGGAGGAGAAGCTCGGCCAAACACTAACATATGTGTAAGCGCCAATCTATTATTATTATTATATTGAAATAATTGGACCAAATTTGGTGGAAATCGGTAAGGCGGTTATTGATATATACTTATGTAGTCATAAGTGGATGGTGCCACGCCCATTTAACAAAAATCAATAATCTTGTGTCTTGTTAAAAGATTGTTGTAAGTTGGCATATTTAGTTATTGAAAGATCTTAGTTTTCGCATTTCTGAAATTTACCGTTATTAGTAAGTGGCAGTAATTTTAGCCCGATTTCAAAAATTTTCAACATATTGCTTTTTGCGCCCAGGTTGCGAAATGTGCCGAATTTGGTAGAAATCGATAAACCACGTACCGAGATACCTACACATACGTAGGCGTAAGTGGCGGTGCCACGCCCATTTTCCAAAAATTTGCCTAAATATAATTTTCTGGTAAGAGGTCACTGCATATATCGATTTTGAGTAAATTCGCTTAAATAGTTACTAATTTATCGCAGTTTTAGTATTTATGTAAATTACCGTTATATGGGAGGTGGGTGTGGTTATTGTTCGATTTTGCCCGTTTTCAATCCAAACTAGAGATGGGCACGAGACTAAAGATTTAATTCCGATCCCGCCCATCCCGACATTCGATTTTTTAGTCCCGAACCCGCCTATCCCGATGTTTTTTTAGAATTGGACCGCGAGTCCCGTGGTTCCCGATATCTATCTCTAAAGCAGGCTACAAACGGACAACAAATTTAAACGATCGGTTGAGATTTCAACGTGTGTGGCGAGGTTTGCAAACCGATCGAAGGTTGACAAAAATGTTCATGTCTTTCAAATTAATTTTTAATATAAAAATAATAATGAAATATCTGGCATCTTCCTATTATTTTTTTCTTTTTCGTCCCAATAAAACATTAAAAGTGAATATTTCAAACATCGTTTTAAGGAAGATTTTGTGAATTCGCGGGGGTTGCGGTTTTATCGGGATTGTCGGGAAAGGATTTTGGTCCCGTCCCGCCCGCCATATTTTTACAGATCTTCCCGATACCGCCCATCCGGGCCAATTTTAAATCAGTACCGTGGGTCCCGCGCCCATCTCTAATCCCAATGTACCTTGGATAAAGGGCAACCAACTTACCAAATTTCGTTGACATATCTCAATTTTTGCTCGAGTTATCGTGTACACGGACAGATAGCTTAATCGATTTCTCTTTTCATTCTAAGCAACAGCCAAATCGAATCGAGATAGATATAGAAAAATGTATACATTTCTGTATCTATCTCGATACGATTTGGCTGTTACAAGCAACCGTTATGCGAACAAAGTTATAATACCCTTGTGCACAAGTGCGCTCGGGTATACAAATTGGGTACGATGCGATTAGTGGAACCAAAGATACAGAATTTTGAATGTGGCAAAGTCAGGTAAAGAATCCAAGCTCAAATCTTTGATATCTTCAAAAAAAAACCAAAAAGTGCCAAAAACCTCTTTTGATGAACTTTTTCTCAAATCTGTACGATTTTTAAAATATCAAAGCAAAACGTCATATTAAACATTAATGCTTTTTTTTTGTAAATAGGCCGTGAATTTGCTATCACATATACCAAAGTTCTAAGGCTCGTATATTTGAAAACATATGGGATTCAAATGAATCTTAAAAACAGCTTGGAAATCATTTTCTATGTGAACTTAAAACATTGTTTGATTCTTTTGCTTAATTTAGAATATTACAATTTCCTTTATTTTGCCCTCAGCGGCGCTGTAATAGGTTATGGTGCACATATATGTAATACTTCTATATTGGTAGTAAGCTAACATCTCAATGTGTAATGGTGCATTTACATGGTATGAATCTGTTCATAAGCCGTATGAATTTTCCTATAAAAGAAGCACCAACTCTATAAAGAAATGAATGAAAGCGATATATATTTAACATTTTTGACTTATATACTTGGCAAGTATTTTTTTTGTAAACAACAAACAAAAAAATTTCATTTTGTGCTAACTTCGAAACTAATAGCTTATTTTCTTGTTAAATGTGCTTTAAAAAGGACCTACTGCCAATAAAGCCTTTTGGATTACAATTTTTCCATATTTGTAATGCCTCCATTTAAACATCTTTGTGGAAAAACAGGTTTTTGTTCAGAATTGCTTGTTTACGAAACATTTGGCATAAGTTGAAATCATAGGGATGCCGTTTTCTTCCGTTTCTCAATGGATTTTATACTTGAAAAGGCACCAAAATATGTATGCAATACTTCTACATATCGTCGTTTAAAGTACAAAACCGCGCATCAAAAAAATTCAAAACCTCGTATGTGAGGTTGTCTAAATTTTATAGGAGAGATTAAAACATGTCCTAATTAAAACGGTTCTCTCTTTTAAACTTAATTATTTCTTCTCCTTATGTCTAAGGGCCAATTTCACAGTGCGTAGTTAACTCAGAATCGCCAGTTAACTATAGATTTTTGTACTGAAAATCTCTAGTTAACTGCCGTTTCTGAGTTAACTACGCACTATGAAATTGGCCCTAAGTATCGATATTTTATTATAAATGGCTAAGGGCTTGATGCCAGGAGCTTGCGGTGACCAAATATCTTTTTTGGCACCAATGTCAGTTACGAGCTTTTACAGAACCACGATACGCGCTTTTGTACTTTAAACGACGATATACATATTGGCGCTTACACAATATGTTAGTGTTTGGCCTAGCTTCTCCTCCGATATGTGGCGTGCGTGATTTTGTCACACAAAGTAAAGGACAGTTTTACGTCGCCTCCGAACGGCAATTGTATTTTTATGAGAAGTCGTTTCCATGACAGAATATACTCGGAGGTTTACTATTACCAACAGAGGCGCAACCGCTATAAGAAAAAAAATCTTTTGTTTTTTATATTTTGATGTTGGTGGGAAACTGGGCTTGAGCTCAGGCGCTGCGTAATGCTCTACAACAGCCGCCACTACTTTTACATATATTGCTGGTATATTTAAAATACTATCCCGAACATCGGAGTGTATATATGTAATATAAAAAAGAATGAGAGGTACTATAAGAAAATGTACCCAAAATTCAGGAGCAAATGAAAAAATGCTCATTGATAATAATTCACATGTATAAATTAAAAGATATAACTTAAGCGGTTACAGCGCTAAACAAAAGGAAAAGATAGAAAAAATAGCAATGCGGTGTGAAAGAAATATAAGACCATAAAATGTTTGTTTGTTTCGTTATTTCTCTGAACCTTTTAAGATGTGACACTCCATTCTTTGCAGTAGTTTGCAAATATACACTAATTGTTCTAAAATCTAAAAAATACACATTTTAATTTCATTGCCAGCTTGGAAAATATAGGCTTATTTTTACTTAAATGTGATATAAAGCTCATTAAAATGTTCTGTAATGTATTGTTTTTAAGTTTGTTATCATAGTGCTTTGTATTTTGATTGTCCACTATACGTGAGTTGCTTCTATTCAAAAAGTTCTATTACAAAGAATTTCTTTGTTTTGAATTTGTTTGTTTATTGTTTTTAATTTTTAAAATTCATACTTTTGACATGTATGTGAATGGCGGAGTTGCCGCTTTCCTCCTTTTCGGTGGGTTTTTATATTAAAAAGGCATCAAAATGGGAAAACCCCCCTTGGTATCTCTGCATCTGTTAAACTTTTTATGGGAAGATGTATGAAAATTCAACTTGCTATAATTTCATATGCTTAACAGTATCACAACAGTATGTTTACAGTATCTCCCCATAACTTTTCATATGAAAAAATTTATTATATGCATCCCACTCCATATCATTGAATTCCTCATTAGAACATGTAGTCCCTCTATTTTAGCGTATCAACAGTTCATA
>NW_016157867.1:179138-180292 GCF_001687245.7 Rhagoletis zephyria
TTATAAACGTATGTGTTCCTTTTCTTTCGTACGTGTTTATTGATATATCTGTACTGTAGTGTTTTTGGACGGTACTAGCTCTTACTGCCAATGTAGGAGTATTACATATATGATGGTGCATTTACATGGTATGAATCTGTTCATAATCCGTATGAATTTTCCTATAAAAGAAGCACCAACTCTATAAAGAAATGAATGAAAGCGATATATGTGACCTGGTCTACGGAAAGGGGGCTTAGGTGTCAAAAAATCAATTTTCACTTCTTGGTTGATTCGGATGGAAGATGAGATGCTTTTTCACGTGGTGAAAAGCAGAAAATCCTAACTTGCTTAGAAGTGTACTAAAAATAATAATAATATTAATAATAATAATAATAATAATATTAATAATAATAATAATAAAACTATAATAATATTCCGACCAACAACAACACTTACTGGACCAACAACAACACTTACTGGACGTCCGGCGCGGAGAACAATTAACGAGATAATGAGAAACTGACGAAACGAGTTGCTTACTTTTAACAGCTTTTTCACAGAAAACTAGTTTTCGCACGTAAGCTCCCTTTTCGTAGACCAGGTCACATATGTTTAACATTTCTGACTTATATACTTGGCAACGTATATGCTTGGCAAGTATTTTTTTTGTAAACAAGAAACAAAAAAATTTCATTTCGTGCTAACTTCGAAACTAGAAGCTTATTTTATTTTTAATGTGCTTTAAAAAGGACCTACTGCCAATAAAGTCTTGCGGTTTGCTATTTTTTCAAATGTGTCATGCTTCCATTCAAACATCTTTGTGGATAAATAGTTTTTTGTTCAGAAATTGCTTGTTTACTTTTTTTGTCTTTCATATTAAAAACGTTTGGCATAAGTTGAAATCATAGGGTACTTGAAAAGGTACCAAAATATGTATGCAATACTTTTACATATCGTCATTTAAAGTACAAAACCGCGCATCAAGAAAATGCAAAACCTTGTATGTGAGGTTGCCTAAATTTTATAGGAGAGAGTAAAATTTGTCATAATTCAAAACGGTTCCCTATTTTAAACTTAATTATCTCTTCTATCTCGTCTATTTATCTCTTATGTCTAAGTATCGAAATTTTAGTATAAATGATTAAGGGCTTCATGATAGGAGCTTCCGGTGC
>NW_016157867.1:180852-192267 GCF_001687245.7 Rhagoletis zephyria
AAAAATACACATTTTCATTTCTTTGCAAGCTTGGAAAATATAGGCTTATTTTTACTTAAATGTGATATAAAGCTCATTAAAATGTTGTGTAATGTCTTGTTATCATAGTGCTTTGTATTTTTATTGTCCACCATACGTGAATTGTTTCTATTGAAAAGATCTAGTACAAAGATTTTTTGTTGTTTTGAAATTGTTTGATTATTGTTTTTAATTCTTAAAATTCCTACATTTGACATGTATGTGAATGGCGGAGTTGCCGCTTTCCTCCTTTTCGGTGGGTTTTATATTAAAAAAGGCATCAAAATGGGAAAAACCCTCCTTGGTATCTCTGCATCTGTTAAACTTTTTATGGGATGATGTATGAAAATCCAACTTGCTATAATTTCATATGCTTAGCAGTATCACAACAGTATGTTTACATNTACAGCGCTAAACAAAAGGAAGAGTTAGAAAAAATAGCAATGCGGTTTGAAGGAAACATAAGACCACAAAATGTTTGTTTTTTTCGTTAATTCTCCCAACCTTTTAAGATATGACACTCCATTCATTGCATTAGTTTGCAAATATACACTTATTGTTCTACAATTGCAAACATTTTCGTAGGATGTTAATTCTTTAATTTCGAATTGAAAATACATTACGATCATATTTNTGAAAAAATCTATTATATGCATCCCACTCGATATCATTGAATTCCTCATAGGAACATGTAGTCCCTCTATTTTAGCTTATCAACAGTTCATATGGCTTCATAGCATGTAAATGCACCATTAGGTTTTTTCCATGATTCAATAATACAAGGTTGTGTAATTTGTGAGAGCTAAAATTTGACACTCCTTTATCTAGATTTGTATTTTGGAAGTAGGAGAAAGGGGAAGAATGTGATCGCCTTTTGCGAAAACGGTAGTAGAAAGGTACTACAGAAAGTACGCAAAGTATACAATTAGAAGTAAAGGTGTATTATTAATTCTATGCGAATTTGCAGTATATTTGGTGTTATAATGGAAATACTAAACAATACATAAAAATATGCATTTTTGATTCAGTTATTCGTCATTTGCTGGAAGAAATCTAGAATACCGACCGTTCAGCTATGCAAAAATGAAAAATGCAGATCAATAGAACTTTTTGTGTGCTTTTCAACCATGCCAAAATTATTTGGCGCAAGTGAAAAATGAAGACGTTCTAGAAGGCTAAAATTCTGTTTTTAGATTTTTTAAATATTAATATCTTATGAACTATATAACCGATTAAAAAATTAATGACGTCACCACCAAGATAATTGATGTGTCTTTCAGCTGATGCACATAATTTAAAATTTTTTGTATTTTTAAACCAAAACCACTAAAAACGAACAAATGTTATTTTTTCATGAAATAACCTTTTTTGAAAAAACTGCATAATTAATGGTAAAAAAAAATAATATTATTTAGAAAGTTCAAGTTATTACCTTTAATTCGATATTACATATTTTGTTACTATCTACTTTTGGGTTTCATTAATTTAGTGATAATAAAAAATACAAATAAATAAAGCAAATAAACCTCTTATATCTTCTTTATTTATTACCTGCGCCGAATAAATTTGATATCGTTCAAATCAGCGTAAAAAGTTCTATCCATCGGTATTTTTGGTTATTTTATAGCTAAACGGTCGCTATTCTACACTTGTTCTAGAAAATTACGCAAACGAAGGTGATGCTCACGAATATTTAGTATGAAGAATTTTTGGTTTTACTACTAATATCATTAGAAACTGTAGAGTAAGCAACATTCTGCACAAGTAAAGGAACCGATTTTATGTGTGGAAGGGAGAAGACTGTTTTATTACAAAACCTTACTATTATTGAATCATGATTTTTTTCTGAAAAGAATTTGATCGACAAAGCAAAAATAAATTTGTTTTAAATAATAAAAAGAAAATTGAGTTACACATTTGGAAGCGGCAAAAATATAAAACACCGCTGCACGGAAGACGGTACAAAATTTTTTA
The DNA here is from genome assembly GCF_001687245.7 of Rhagoletis zephyria. Taxonomy (NCBI): domain Eukaryota; kingdom Metazoa; phylum Arthropoda; class Insecta; order Diptera; family Tephritidae; genus Rhagoletis; species Rhagoletis zephyria. The sequence goes on from NW_016157867.1 coordinate 182,845, forward strand.
ATTTTCCAGGCTACCTTTGTGAAACAAAAATTGTTTGAAGCCTGCGGCGTGAATAAGTAAAGCAGTCATGCCCAGCGCAGAGCACTTGCATATGGGGTTCTGACAGCGCAGGGCACTTGCTTATGGAGTTCTGCCAACGATGGGCATGACTGGAATAAAGCCTTCTAAAATATCCGTATGTATGTTCTCACCATTAAAGGTGACAAATTAGTCTATTCGATAAATAAGATTGGAACCAACTGTGAGAGAACCCTCGAAAACCCAAGGAGTATAGCTTATCTGCAAGAATCTGTCTATCGATCATATCAAACGCCTTGGTAATATCGACAAATAAAGTACCACAACTTTTCTTACAGTCCATTTCTTTATAAATAAAGGAACTAAAGTTTAAAAGAGCATCCTCAGTTGAGAGCCCAGTCCGAAATCCAAACTGCATGGAGCTAAAGAAATTTAATTTCTCAAGATAAGATAACACTCTAACTTTAATTGCCTTTTCAAAAATTTTGGAGATGGATGACAGCAGGGATATTGGCCTATACNGTAAAAAAAAATAATATTATTTAGAAAGTTCAAGTTATTACCTTTAATTCGATATTACATATTTTGTTACTATCTACTTTTGGGTTTCATTAATTTAGTGATAATAAAAAATACAAATAAATAAAGCAAATAAACCTCTTATATCTTCTTTATTTATTACCTGCGCCGAATAAATTTGATATCGTTCAAATCAGCGTAAAAAGTTCTATCCATCGGTATTTTTGGTTATTTTATAGCTAAACGGTCGCTATTCTACACTTGTTCTAGAAAATTACGCAAACGAAGGTGATGCTCACGAATATTTAGTATGAAGAATTTTTGGTTTTACTACTAATATCATTAGAAACTGTAGAGTAAGCAACATTCTGCACAAGTAAAGGAACCGATTTTATGTGTGGAAGGGAGAAGACTGTTTTATTACAAAACCTTACTATTATTGAATCATGATTTTTTTCTGAAAAGAATTTGATCGACAAAGCAAAAATAAATTTGTTTTAAATAATAAAAAGAAAATTGAGTTACACATTTGGAAGCGGCAAAAATATAAAACACCGCTGCACGGAAGACGGTACAAAATTTTTTAATTTTCCAGGCTACCTTTGTGAAACAAAAATTGTTTGAAGCCTGCGGCGTGAATAAGTAAAGCAGTCATGCCCAGCGCAGAGCACTTGCATATGGGGTTCTGACAGCGCAGGGCACTTGCTTATGGAGTTCTGCCAACGATGGGCATGACTGGAATAAAGCCTTCTAAAATATCCGTATGTATGTTCTCACCATTAAAGGTGACAAATTAGTCTATTCGATAAATAAGATTGGAACCAACTGTGAGAGAACCCTCGAAAACCCAAGGAGTATAGCTTATCTGCAAGAATCTGTCTATCGATCATATCAAACGCCTTGGTAATATCGACAAATAAAGTACCACAACTTTTCTCACAGTCCATTTCTTTATAAATAAAGGAACTAAAGTTTAAAAGAGCATCCTCAGTTGAGAGCCCAGTCCGAAATCCAAACTGCATGGAGCTAAAGAAATTTAATTTCTCAAGATAAGATAACACTCTAACTTTAATTGCCTTTTCAAAAATTTTGGAGATGGATGACAGCAGGGATATTGGCCTATACTTATTTACGTCTTTATTATTACCCTTTTTAAAGAGTGGAATCACTACTGCACATTTTAATTAAGATATATGCTCAAAAAGGAAGCTACTACTATTAGAATAACTCTCCGGTGCCGGTAAACATTTGCACGAGAGAGGGACACTTTCACTTAATGTAGTGAAATGAGCCTTAAATTCATTCGCGAGAGCTGTGGGTTCCCCAATTTCAGTATTACCCTTTCGCAGGGTAACTACTACAGGTTACGTACCTACAACAAAGCTTGAGATTGTTGGGATGCTTAATGCACTTTTTATTTAATTTATTTTTAAGGAATATTTTCTTCACGAAAGCACGATTAATCCAAGGTTTGAGATTTATATCACGTTTTCTTGTAGTAAAGGTATAGCTGCTGAAACACAAATGGGATTTTAATTTATTAATAAAAATCGTGTATGCTTTCGAAATGTCGCCTTCCTTATAAACTTCTTCCCACGTTTCATAACGTAATCTTTCATTTAAAAGAGTATAATTTATTTTAGTTGAATTTGAAGGGACATTTTTTTCTGAATTTCTTTGTTATCTAATTTATTTATCTGTATACCGGTCATTGTGTAATCGGTAATACGCAAATCAAAGTTTAAACCATAACAAAAGTTCTGTGGGAAATGCTTAAAGCGGCAGAAGAAATGTTCAATGCATGTTTCAGAAGTTGGCTTGGTGGAATGCATAATATCGACATTAAAATCACTAAGAACAACCAAACCAAAAATCACCAAGAACAAAAAAACTCGTTTGCAATCCATTAATAACGCAAGATATTTTTAAAATATCTGCACTTTTTAAATTATAATTTAAAGGAGTGCAGTCGTAAGCATCACGCACGAAAACTCCAACGCCTCCTGCTGCATAGGATTCGTTTGTGTTTGCATAAAAATTGTCACACGGTAATTTATATTGATCTTTTTAATAGCCGTAGATCCATATTTCAGATTAAAAAATAAAATCTGGTAGATTTGGAAAAAGTTCAAGGTTACAAACTAGCAAGTCCAGTGGCGGATCCAGCGGGGGGTTTTTGGGGGTTAAACTACGTGTCAGTCAGTGGCGGACNGGGGGGGGGGGGGGGGGGGGGTTTTGATACATATACGTCATATTATACATACATATGCGCCATATTAAAACACCCCCCGTGGGTCCGCCATTGACTGACACGTAGTTTAACCCCCAAAACCCCCCCGCTGGATCCGCCACTGAGCAAATCGAAATTTTGCCTTAATTTTGATGGACAACAAAAAAGGCATCTTTGGAAATTAAGGTGGGGTTATTAATAAGGCTGATATTGCTTCTTACAACGACAACCCTATCATCATCAGCCTTTTTCATCATTATGTTGCAGTTGCTAAACCACAGATACACATACTTTTCCTTTTTTGCCCCCTTTGCCGCCATAAACAACGCTCTATTGTACTTAGTAAGAGAGTCATTTATACAAATATTCTGTTTACCGTCATTAAAAAGCTCGGATGTTAACTTTTCATTTCTTTTGGCAATCATTATCTTCTTTTTAACCGACTTCCAAAAAAGGAAGAGGTTATCAGTTCGTCGGAATATTTTTTTATTTTTTTTTTTGTATGTATGCATAACTTTGGACCACGTCTAACCGATTTCGATAATTCTTTTTGCATCGAAAAGTTAGTGTCTCAGAGGTGGTCTCATACTAATCTGGTTAAGATCCGATCAGTGGATCATGAGATATATATATATATACTTCTTTTTATATGAAAGTTGAAGTCGGTTTTTTTTTTTCTAAAAATTACTTGTTTAAGTTAAAGGAAGAGAAATAAACGCAGAGAATATCGCGAGAAGATGTACCTGCGCTCTTAGGTTTTACTCTCCTTACAAAACATTTTTCTATGCTTTCAGCATTGGCNATGGAATCAGGGAAAGCTAAGTCGTGGACATTCTTAATCGAATATATTCTATCTCTTTAGCAGAAAAAAGGCAATTTCCGTAAAATCCGTTCCCTGGTTATCAGCATTGACAGAAACACCCAACACCTTATTTACGATCTTGTGCATACAAGAGTCAGCATTGCCATTGCTAAGTTTTGGTATGCCAGCAATTTCAATTGCGTTTTGTAGATGCTTCTGCTCTCTCCAATTCAGCTTAGACTCGAGTTTTTCCACTTTCTCCTTTAATGTTTTGTTCTCCACCTTCAGCTCATTTACCGCCAACAAAAAGTCCGAATTTATTTTTTTTAAGTTGATAATCTCTTCATACAAGAGTTGAAGAGTAGTAAAAATGTTCTTTGGGAAGGACATTTTTTCGAATTCGATATTTAAATCTAAAGTTAAAAGAGAACAAAACTAAATATGAAATTGAGAAGGTGAGAAAAATTACATCTTGATGGTTTTGTAGAATTTATTAAATAAAAAAAATTTAATAATTTATTTATTTTTTAGTCTACAGAAAAATGTTTTCTTACAGACAGTTGAGATAAAAAGATTTAGAATATTTAAGTATGTGTGATACATTACAGAGTGAAATAATTATAAATATTAACTTGTAAAGATAACAATGATATTCAATAGCAATTTGGGTAGCTGGCGAGGCCTTGTCTCCAGTCTACTTTTGTGTGCGGCGGGCGGAAAGACCTAGTTTCCGCTCCGCCCTGTTTACAGGCCGTTGATCATGGTCGGAAAGGCCGAGCTTCCGATCCATGTTCCCGTAGTCGTTACTTTGTAAGTGAGGCAGGCGGAAAGTCCTAGTTTCCGCTCCACGCTATAGACGAACTGTTGGGCGAGGTCGGAAAGGCCGAGTTTCCGATCCCTGCTCCTATTGTCCTACGCGGTCGCGGAAATATACGAAGCCGTTACAATTGTACTAAGCAGTCATAGATATTGTGTAATTTTTTCGTTCACGGTTGCAGATATTAGTTTATTTAGTTAACTTGTTGAGCAATGTTTTCTTTATTACAAAAAGCGATTCAGATATGTCGATGCAATCATAATGCTTGTTAAAATCTTGGCATAAACACCGAAAAGCATCATGCATTTCAAAGTTTGATTTACAAATACTCAACACAATAGGTTTAAAATGTCTCGTGGGTCTTGTAGGAATACAAAAATTTATCTCACTCAGTAAAAAGGGACTACTGACCATCCCGTTCATTAATTTAATTAAAAAAAGAACACCAAGCATCTCTCTACGACTCTGAAGCGTCGGCAAATCTATAAGCTTCAGGCGATCCTTGTAGGGTGGGAGATTTTTAGACGAGTCCCAACATAAATTTTTGAGGGCAAATAACAGGAACTGTTTCTGCACTGATTCGAGCCTGTCACTATGAATTTGATAGCTAGGATTCCATACTAAATGCATACTCCAAAATCGGTCTAACTAGAGAGGTAAAGAGAACTTTAGTGACATAAGGATCGTTGAACTCCTTGGCCCAGCGCTTAAGAAAAGCCAACAATCCTCTAGCCCTAATCACGCAGGAGTTTATGTGAGACTTGAATTCTAGTTTCGGATCCATAGTTACACCTAGGTCAATGAAATTGGTCACTTGCTCAACATTGTGGTCAGATATCATATACGAATTTGGATAGAACGATTTTCTAGAGAAGGTCATGAATTTACACTTTTTCAAATTTAGTGACATGGAATTTGCTTCACACCATTCGAAAATGCAGGTTAGGTCAGCTTGCAAATGCTCCCTATCTTCTGCAGTACTAATGGACTTAAAGAGCTTAACATCATCAGCGTACATTAAGCATTTCGAGTAATTCAACACAAAATTTCCGAGTTGAACACATTCGGCTTGAGCCAGGTTTCAGTAAACACCAGTACTTTGAAGTCAAAATCATAGGACTGCAAGTGTAACCTTGATAGCTTTGTGTTCAAACCTCTCACATTTTGGTAGTAAATGCTAATGGTGAGGTTACTTATTAGTTTTTTGATGCCGAGGTGGAAAGCGGAAGTTGAGCCAAATTTTGCCCTTGCGGTCTAGATCTAAATTCAAATTCGCGAATGAAGGCACCGCTTGGCCAAAAAGATGGGCTCATTACTCTATCAAAGCAGTCTTCGGATATGTCTATTTTAAAAGAAGAAATGCTTCTTTCATACGAGAATCTGAACTTGCGTACATGCAACTCATTTGCTATCAGCCTGGAAGTTAAATACCCCTTCACATCATCGACAGTGGTATCTTTTGCAAACCTAGATTTCAGAGATTCAGTCCGCCGAGGAATCGGTGTGTTAAAGCTTATGAGTTCTTTGTTCATAGCTGGAGTCAAAAGTGGGCGGTTCTGCGGAAGATCCAGGTCCACAGTGATGGGATTCAACACAATATTTTCCACGCCTCTCCTACGTCTCTTAAGACCTTTTCCAGGAGAAGGAGAGGAGGAGGAAGTATCTAATAATTTAAATTCTTTGAATTCATCCTCATACTTCTTGAACTTCTCGTTGAGCAGTTTTAGCTCTTTGCTTATCTCCGAAAATCCATTTCTAGCGGTTCTAAATAGTTTACAGAGATCCACAACAGTTTTTTTACACTTTGGACATGACCAGCGAAGTCCATTGTCTCCAATAATCATATCCAGAACTCTCCCATTAATACCAGCACACTTTAAATGAGACAGTTCATCGCAAAGCCAGCACGCCACAAAACGGTCCGAACCGGCTTTTACATTACATTTTTCGAACAGACAGGACATTTTTAGCGAATTTTATTAAAAAAGAATAAAAATAGCGAAATTAGGAATGTATTGTACGAAAACGTTTCAAGCTCACAGTAATTGGCAGTTTAATAGCTAGTGGTCTTATTTAGTGAAGTTCAATGGTTAGAAACCGTGCTGAACTTAACAGTTTTAAAGCCACTGAGTTAACAAAATCAGCTGTCACCAAGAAAGCGACTGTCGATGATAAACAAAGGTGTGTGTAAAGCGCGAAAGAAAGCAAAATGAACAAACAAATGCGATATTCCTTACACTCTCACGCAAAAGCAACAATAATGCACCAAAACAGGCAAATATGCACGAAGGCCGACTAAATAAAACTTTTCAATCAACGCACTTTATGACTAAATCAAGTCAATTTATTGGAATTTGGCTTCAGTAAACTTTTTACGGTGTGAATAACACAAATTAGAACTGCTTAGCACTTTGTAAACGAGTTAAACTTTGGAAATTCTTTCAAGCGAAAGTTTAAGTGACCGCACAGTACGAACGTTGCCAGATGCGTTCTTTTACAAACCAGCCACAAAAGAACACTCGCTTAAATGACGAGATGCACGCAAAGCAACAACTTAAATTCGGCTATTTATCCGAGGTCAGCCAGGTCGGTTAAAAAATACGCGACCTGAAGGGTAGTTTTGTTAAGTGGAAAAACTGCTCTGTTTTGAATTGTTAATGGGAAAATAGGGATGAAAATTTTTGTTTCCTTATATACGTGACTTCGATCTGGACACAGCCATGCAGTTTGGTGGATGTTCTTATGCTGGAACCTAGTACTATATATTACCATGTTTCGGGCCCCGGCGAAGTCGATCAGCCTCAGTCCGTTATCGGACGTTTCGTCGTGGAGGCTGAATTTCCCGATAGTGGCGCCAAAGATCCCTTCCTTGCCCACNAAAAGTAGACGACTTCGTTTATTTGGGAACCAGCATTAACACCAATAATAATGTCAGCCTTGAAATCCAACGGAGAATCACACTTGCCAACAAATGCTACTTTGGGCTGAGTAGGCAATTGAGAAGTCCTCTGTCGTCGTACAAAGATCACACTCTATAAGTCACTTATCATGCCTGTACTAGTGTATGGCGCGGATGCATGGACAATGAAAGCATCTGATGAGGTGGCTCTTGGAGTTTTCGAGAGAAAGATTCTGCGAAAGATTTACGGACCTTTACGCGTTGGTGAGTGCGAATATCGCAGACAATTTAACGATGAGCTGTATGAGCTTTACAACGATATAGACATAGTGCAGCGAATTAAAATTCAGCGGCTCCGCTGGCTTGGCCATGTCGTTCGAATGGACAGAAACGCTCCTGCTCTGAAAGTATTCAACGCGGGCCGCGATGCTGGTAACAGAGGAAGAGGAAGGCCTCCTCTGCGTTGGAAAGGTCAGGTGGAGAATGACTTGGCTTCACTTGGCATTTCCAATTGCCGTAAGTTAGCACAGAAGAGAAATGACTGGCGTGCTGTTTTGGACTCGGGCCAAAATCGCTTAGGCGGTTACAGCACCAATAAAGAAGAAGACGAAGATATACGTGACTTTACGTGTTTTAAATAAGTATTTATACTACGCAAATACCTCACATAATTAGTTATTCAAATTGTTTTTTTTTATCAAAATCCCGTTAAACTAATCACATGTTTCTTGCCAGCTACCAACAGCGTTGCTTAGGTAGCTGAAAGGAAAGTTTACCTGAGTTGAGCGTTCTTTTGCCGCTCGCTTACAAAAAACTGCATCTATTGTTAATGCATGTACAATGTTAATTTTCAGCATGCCATTGTTCGTTGTATTTCGAAGTAAAATTGCATTCTTTTATGTACTTACATACTTTCTATAGATATGTATGTATATATATCATGTAGTGTCTTGTTTGGTTTCGTCTAAGAAGACTTAAAAAACTTACACCCATGGGCGTAGCCCCCCCCTAACTTTCAAATTTTCCTTATATATATATAAAATAGTACCCTGAAATACCAGCTTAATAGGGTCGAGCCGCCCCCCCCCCTAATTTTCATTATGGCTACGCCGATGATTACACCCATTAACTGTGAAAGAAATTCCCAAATTTGTTTTTAAATATCAACAATTTGGTAACGCTGCTAGCAACATGTACAAATTATGAAGCTTCAAAGATCCGAGTATCGGTCAAAAATTTGTTTATTGAAACTACCTTCTTTTTTATCATGCGCCTGACTGTATATGCACAATTTTACATTTTTGAATTCTCCATAAACCGTATACTAGTACATCTCTTTCCGATAGGACTGATAGTTACTGAGAAATTGATTAATCATTCCATTTTTTTTTTAATGAAAAAAAAAATCAAACTTTAACAAGAGAAAAATCTAAAATCTAACAGATTGTGTCAATTTTTTGCATTTGTATTACAGCCTGTTCTGTTACAAAAAAAAATCAAGTTACTAATGAAGCAAATCGATGAATAAATAAAGAAATAATAAGTGGTCAAATAAAAGTGCGCAAAGATTTGTTGTATGAAAAATGTTGCTCATACGTCATGTATGCCTGAGCAACATCCCTGCATTAAATTGAATTAGTTTGAAAGTAATTTATAAACTACTTTATTTTCAATGTTAACTAATTGAAATTCTCACTATTTTACCTGCAACGAACTCATTTATTTAACATGGCGATGTCCTAGGAAGCAGTCAATTGCCTTTTCCTGCATGTATTTTCAACTACTTTAAAATGAATTTGGCTTAAACAACTTCAAAGTCAGTATGTTTCGTTCCGCACTTCACAGATGCTTTTTCATAACTAAGAAAAACCGAAATTAAAAATTTAAAATTTGAACATGGACATTCTTGGCTGCGACCAATTGTAGCCAACATGTAAATGTGCATTCAAATGTTCAGTTTGAATTGTGTGCAAGCAACAAGTCGACAGTCCGACTCTGCATTTAATTTCAATTACTTTAAAATGAACTTGGTTTACACAACTTCAAAGTCAGTGTGTTACTTTTGAATACGCTTGCGTTCTGGACTTCTCAGATGCTTTTTCATACTTCCAAGACACAAATTGTTTTTTTGAGCAAAA
>NW_016157868.1:0-840 GCF_001687245.7 Rhagoletis zephyria
GAGCTCAATAAAATTTGTTGAATATAATTGTTATAAGGCCATAAAATAATAAAAACAAGTAACTTCAGGACGAGCACACCTAAAAGTTAAACATTCTAATAATAGAAATATCAACAAAAGCCAACAACCATATGATCAAGTGACTTGCTCTGGAATAGCTGCGCTTGATTGCAGTAGGCTTAACAAGTGAAATAGTGGAAATAAGCAACAAGAATTAACAAGGCGAACTTAGCACAGTGCGTAGGCAACTGGCTGAGTCAGTGGGATCGTCGGTTCGAATCCTACTGAAAGAAGTCTGATGAGGAAATGTGGTGATTTCCGAAATAGCTATCACTTCTACCATTTTTTCAAATTATTGTTGCTTTTCCACAATAAGTTTTCATTAAAAAACGGCCTCGAGCTCAATAAAAATTGTTGAATATAATTGTTATAAGGCCATAAAATAACAGGAACAAATAACTTAAGCACGAGCGCAACTAAAAGTTAAACATTCTAATAATAGAAATATTAACAAAAACCAACAAAACCAACAACCACATGATCAAGTGAATTGCAGCGGAATAGCTGCGCTTGATTGTGTTGGCATAACAAAAATGAAAATAGTGGAAATAAGCAAACGATAATTTACAAGGCGTACTTAGCACGGTGCATAGGCAACTGGCTGAGTCAGTGGGATCGTCGGTTCGAATCCTACTGAAATAAGTCTGATGAGGAAATGTGATTTCCGAAATAGCTACCACTTCTACATTTTTTTTTAATTAGTGTTGCTCTTTCACAATAAGTTTTTATTAAAAAATGGCCTCGAGCTCAATAAAAATTGTTGAATATAATTGTTATAAG
>NW_016157868.1:1147-1250 GCF_001687245.7 Rhagoletis zephyria
AAAAACGGCCTCGAGCTCAATAAAAATTGTTGAATATAATTGTTATAAGGCCATAAAATAGCAAAAACAAATAACTTAAGGACTAGCATGACCTAAAAGTTAA
>NW_016157868.1:1485-1670 GCF_001687245.7 Rhagoletis zephyria
AAAAAACGGCCTCGAGCTCAATAAAAATTGTTGAATATAATTGTTATAAGGCCATAAACTAACATAAACAGAAAAATTAAGGACGTGCACACCTTAAAATTAAACATTCTAATAATAGAAATATTAACAACACCCAACAAAACAAACAACCACATGATCAAGTGAATTGCAGCGGAATAGCTGCG
>NW_016157868.1:2043-2527 GCF_001687245.7 Rhagoletis zephyria
TAGGCAACTGGCTGAGTCAATGGGATCGTCGGTTCGAATCCTACTGAAAGAAGTCTGATGAGGAAATGTGATTTCGGAAATAGCTATCATTTTTAAAATTTTTTTAAATTATTGTTGCTTTTCCACAATAAGTTTTCATTAAAAAACGTCCTCGAGCTCAATAAAAATTGTTGAATATAATTGTTATAAGGCCATAAAATAACAATATCAAATAACTTAAGGACGAGCACACCTAAAAATTAAACATTCTAATAATAATAATATTAACAAAAACCAACAAAACCAACAACCACAGGATCAAGTGAATTGCAGCGAAATAGCTGCGCTTGATTGTACTGGGCTTAGCAAAGTGAAATAGTGGAAAATAAGCAACAAGAATTAACAAGACAAACTTAGCACAGTGCGTAGGCAACTGGCTGAGTCAGTGGTGATCGTCGGTTCGAATCCTACTGAAAGAAGTCTGATGAGGAAATGTGGTGATTTC
>NW_016157868.1:2620-45382 GCF_001687245.7 Rhagoletis zephyria
TAAAATAACAAAAACAAATAACTTAAGGACGAGCACACCTAAAAGTTAAAAATACTAATAATAGAAATATTAACAAAACCCAACAAAAGCAACAACCACATGATCAAGTGAATTGCAGCGGAACAGCTGCGCTTGATTGCAGTTGGCTTAACAAGTGAAATAGTGGAAATAAGCAACAAGAATTAACAAGGCGAACTTAGCACAGTGCGTAGGCAACTGGCTGAGTCAGTGGGATCGTCGCACAGACGCACTTTTTTCTTTTTTAACTGAATATAGTAGGGTTAAGAGAATATAATTCTTGACTAGATTCCATTATTTTCTAATCCCTCTTTGCTTTAATTCGTTCGCACCGCGCTGTCATAGTGCCGTGTTGATAATTCTTTTTTGGTTTTTAGATGTTTTTAATACATGCCGAAGTTGTAAATATCTGCTTTAAATCGTGTGTTCATTTTTTAAATTATATTAAATTAGATAATTGTAAAGCAAAGAAATACCATATAATCCAAATAGTTTAATGCAAATATAATATGAACTGGTATCGGCAGAGCTACAAAGAAAAATATCGTATTTTTGCAAATTTTAATGGATTAGAGAAATGAACTACAGTCATAAAGTTAAGTAACACCACTCAACGGCGCTGAGATTCTTGCTTGGGTGTTATGCTTGACAGTGCGTAGTTTGGAAACAAACAAAAAAAAAAAACTGCTGAAAAGGTGCGTTTGCTATGCAGTGACCATTGGAGATACCACTGCAGAAAAATAAAGCCAAAATGCTGCTGCACTACTGTACCAGTTTTCTTTACATGTACAGGGTGTTCTGTAAAAGTGTTCAATGAGTAAAGGGGGTGATAGGAAAGTCAAGACGCCCGACAACGTTAAGAAGGGAGCTGGGACGATTGGGAGGGGGGGTTTAGTATAAAAATTTGGAGAGTTGCAGGGAGAAAATAGTCGTCAGTAAATTTAGAAAAAAATTCTCTACTTAAGGGTAAGTTCTAGTAAAAATTTGCAAATAAGTTTTTAAGGCAGTAAAATCATACGATTTTTTTTCTTAAACTACATATATGTATGTATATCTCTAAACAACCAATTCTTGTAAATATGTATGTATAGATATCCAAAGGTTTCGACTCTAACGATTTTGATAGAATTTTGTATTCAGATAATGTTTTTGTATTCAGATAATGTTTTTAATTTTAAGGGTATCTGGGGATATTTGTACAAAGTTGCCACGTATTGGAAATTTTTTATAACTATTAATTCTAATAAGGCACAAAAGATTCACCAAAAAATTAAAGTTAAAAGACATTTCAAATAAAACAAACAACTATATACTATAGTTAGTTCGATGAGTGTACGAAATCCTTCGAAATGTAATTGAAAACTAAGCCATTTCAAAGCCGGTTTGGATGATACCATTAGCGTAGTAATTCATTGAAATTAATTAAATTACATTCTTTTACAGGTGGCAAACCATCTTATGTTCCATATTCATATTGTTAAAATTAATTTAACCTATCATGTACATTGCATTTAATTTTTAAGCAAGTTAAAAATAGTTTCAAACTATAACCTTATTAAACTTACACCAATATTGTTATACATACTTATTTCAGTTACTTAATTCCCTTGAATTAAAGTTGAATTTAATTTTTAAACAGATGGTAATCCTCCCACATGTTGTTTAGAAATAAAGCCTTTTCAAAAATATCTCGATTGATACCCATATTGATATTTGATTTTTTAGCAGGTGGCAATCGTTTTTAGGTTCTAACCTAGATATAAACCTTCTCCTCGGCGATGTGAATATGTAGGTATCAATGTTTCCACAATCGGACCTCGATACCATGGAATCTATCGATGTCAAACTTGGACATCCTCCCACTCTTTTTACATGATTTTAAACATTTACAGTTTTAAATATTGTAACACGTCGTTTCTAAACATTTTGCGCTAAAATTTTCATATAAATAATTTTGGCCGGGTAAATCGGTCAAATACCCCTATGTGCGTCGGTTCGAATCCTACTGAAAGAAGTCTGATGAGGAAATGTGGTGATTTCCGAAATAGCTATCACTTCTACCATTTTTTCAAATTATTGTTGCTTTTCCACAATACGTTTTCATTAAAAAACGGCCTCGAGCTCAATAAAAATTGTTGGATATAATTGTTATAAGGCCATAAAATTACAAAAACAAACTTTATTATTATTCAAATTAATTTTAATTATATTTTTATAAAAGTATAGCTCATTGTCTGACAGAAACCATAAAAATAAATCCAGAATTTGTAGAAATTTTGTGGGTAAACATGTACGAATGTTCGTATTATACTTTATATAAAAGAAAATGCGCTACACCGTTTATATTTGTTTTTTTTTTTTTTAATTTTGAAATGTGGGTTTATTTTTGTTAGACAATAAGCTATACTTTTCTAAACATATAACTAAAATTTATTTGAGTAAAATAAAATTAATAGCCCAAACCGGGTGACCAAATCATTTTATCGGGGGAGTAGTTTTTTAAATTTGGAATGTAATGAAGAGATCACAATGATAAGTTACGTTAAATTAAGCCTACAACAACTGAAGCTGTACAATGAATTGAACAATAAACACACTGCAGTAGACAAGAAACAAGTAATTTTTAGCGTAAAAAACAACTTAAAAATATATATACATATATATATATATATTCCGTGATCCAATGATCGGATCTCAGCCAGATTAGTATTGTGACCACCTCTGAGACACTACCTTTCCGATGCAAAAGAATTATCGAAATCGGTTGACGCGGTCCAAAGTTATGCGGTAATATACATAAAAAAAAACAAAACAAACAAAAAAAAATATTACGACGAACTGATAACCTCCTCCTTTTTTGGAAGTCGGTTAAAAAATGTTTTTTTTTTTTTTTGATATGGGAAAAATAGAGGCAATGGTATTGACGGAAATGGCGCAAGGTACAATTAAGCTCAAAAAGTTACAAGTTCATTATTGTAGTACAATTTAAAAGTCTCAAATATCAACACTGTTTGGGGTGTGCAGGCCAGGGCAGTAAAAACTGCGATGTTTCATGGAAGGTTTTGGGGTTGCAATTTCTGCGGCCTTAACTATTATATCAGTGAGATTTTCAGCTGCCCTGTCAATATCATTCTTGGTCCGAATAAGAATTTGCGGGTCAATGTACGAACTGACATACTTTTTTTTTATTTTAACCAGTTTGTGTGCTTATTTGCAAGCACAAGCATTATGATTGCATCGACATATCTGAATCGCTTTTTGTAATAAAGAAAACATTGCTCAACAAGTTAACTAAATAAACTAATATCTGCAACCGTGAACGAAAAAATTACACAATATCTATGACTGCTTAGTACAATTGTAACGGCTTCGTATATTTCCGCGACCGCGTAGGACAATAGGAGCAGGGATCGGAAACTCGGCCTTTCCGACCTCGCCCAACAGTTCGTCTATAGCGTGGAGCGGAAACTAGGACTTTCCGCCTGCCTCACTTACAAAGTAACGACTACGGGAACATGGATCGGAAGCTCGGCCTTTCCGACCATGATCAACGGCCTGTAAACAGGGCGGAGCGGAAACTAGGTCTTTCCGCCCGCCGCACACAAAAGTAGACTGGAGACAAGGCCTCGCCAGCTACCCATATTGCTATTGAATATCATTGTTATCTTTACAAGTTAATATTTATAATTATTTCACTCTGTAATGTATCACACATACTTAAATATTCTAAATCTTTTTATCTCAACTGTCTGTAAGAAAACATTTTTCTGTAGACTAAATAAATAAATAAATAAATAAATAAATAAATTTGTAAAATTTTGTTTGTTTTTCTTTTTAGAGGCTATGCACTACGACCTTAGGTCTATTGTAAACTTCTTCATAACTAAGAAACATTGATAATGTTATGAGACAGGGAGAATGATCTGAAGAGGGATGAAATAATTATTATTAATTATTATAATGCTTCTGTATTAACTTGGAGTCGCGCAATACCCTTTGTTACACGGGTATTTTTTGAGGGTCAGATGGCCAATACGTTGGCTTACCAGTACACAAGACGTCAAATCCTCTGTTCTGGATTACTTTGTATAGATTTCTACCCTTTGGTGTAATCAATCTTGACCCCAGTATGTATGTTTGGCATTGTAATCTCCTGCTGCAATAAACTTACTGCCAAACTTTAGGAAAAAGTCATTAAATTGTTTTTCTGTAATGACGAGGGGGGGCGGCAGCATATAGCAGATACAGTATGGCCATCCAAGTGGTCATCAATGTGTATGGCAGTATTACGAATGAACTCATCACTTTGCGATTCTAATTCTGTTACGAATGAAAATCGCTGTTCCATTTTGGGCTTTCCCTTATGGATGCTTAGTATCATAGAATCTGTACCCATTAGTTTGAAAGATATTAAATTGCGTAAGGTGGGTTTCAGATACAAGCAAACCGTCTATATGAAAGCGCTCTAGGAAAATGTCTTGTTCGTTTTTATGCTGGGTTAGCCCGTTCGCATTCCTAAAACAAATTTTGAGATTATTCATGGTTTAGCTAAAATGGCTTGAAGTAATAGATTAAGATTTTCATAACTTTCATAAAGTTGTTTATAGTAGCTTCTAGGGTATTACTGTTCTGACCAAAAGGAGGTTGTGTCGGGGGAGTATTTTGCAGAATTTGTACATAAGAAGTAAAATTATTAACTGTCATTGGCGCAGGCATTGGCTTATCGATTTCTGGTATTGGGTTATGCCTAATAGGACTATTTTTGGGAATTGTTCCTCCATTTTTGGGTTCACACATTCTTTAGAAGTGTGTGAATCTCCACAGCTAACACATACACCAGGTGAGGTGCAGTAGCGACGTGGTGACCAAACTCCTGGCAGTTATGACGTTGAACAGGGTCTCTAGAGCATTAGAACTTTGTTCTCATAGATAAATAGGTGGAGGCTTGTATTTTTTCACTACCTCATGGCAGGCCCGTCGAGAGGGAGGGGTAAAGTGGTGAATCCCCCCGGGCCCGGGCTTCTTAAGGGGTCCGAAATATCAGAACTTTCGGACGAAGAACTTCTACGCAGAAATAAATTCTGCGCAAAAATCCTTCCACCCCCTTTTCCGGCAACACAGAAAGGAGAATTCTACTTCGTTAAGGTTCTAATCCCGAAGCGCGGCAAAAAAACTTCCGCCCCTCTTTTCCGGAAACACAGATAGGAGAATTCTACTTCGTAATGCTAAGCGCGGCCGAAGGCCGCCTACGCAGAAAGAATTTCTGCGAAAGAAGTTCTGCACAAAAATACTTCCGCCACTCTTTTCCGGAAACACAGAAAGGAGAATTCTACTTCGCAAGGGTACATAATAAAAAATTCCTTGTGCCCACGTCGTGAAGTTACACATACATATTAGATGCTTTTTTTGCCAAAGTATTTAAGATCCTCCGGCAGCAGAACATGAAAATAGGATGCTATGAACCTAACAAAATGAAAAAAAAATATTCACTATTGCAAAAACTGGATGAGCTAGTCCGAAATCCGTGGTTTATAAGACTGTTTTGCTGTAGGTTTACGTCCATATATCAAAAAATATTAAAATAACAAGAAAAAAAAGATATCCAACCTCATGAAGAATAAGCCGCTAAAGTGAATTGAGTATCCAGTTTTTTAAATAGAACTAACCAGAAAGTTACCCACGCGGTCTAAAGTGACTATATGCTACTATTTCTCACGATTTTTCAAATTTTTTCATTAGGATAAGCATAAGCATGCTTGTCGTTGCACCTTTTTTAAGTTGAGTAGATGGGATTTGATGTCAACCGCCTGCCACCATACCAGCGCGCCACAGGTGAGGATAGGTCTAACTACCGCCGTATAAATCCAATGTATTATCTGCGGTCGCAGATCCCAGTCTTTTCCAATAGTAGCTTTGCAGGAGTAGAGCGCGTTGAGCGCCTCCTTTCTCCACTATTCGGTGTTCCTTTTCCAGGAAAGCTTAGAGTCGAGAATAACCCCCAAAAACTTTGCTTCTTTTGACAATTTCAGATTTGCTCCATTGAGGGACGGAGGTCGGAAATTGTCTATTTGATATCGCTTGGTGAAGAGAACAAGTTCGGTTTTAGTGGGATTGACCCCTAGGCCGTTTCTTTCTGCCCACCCTGACAGATCGTTAATTGTAGATTGTAGAATCTCGCTGACCGTGGAGAGGAATTTTCCCACGACCAGAATGACTAAGTCATCCGCATAAGCAACGACATTAGCGGATTTCGATGTACGAAGCAGGAATTCGTTTAGCACGAGGTTCCACAGTAGGGGGGATAGCACCCCCCGTGCCCCGTGTGGCTGTTTTCCTTACTTCTGATGTTCCGAAGGAGCCATTGATGTTTCTGATGCTCAACATATTGTCGATCCAGAGAGTGATCAATGGGTCCAGTCCTACAGTCACCATGGAGCGGTGTGTTAATGCCAAATTAACATTGTTAAAGGCGCCCTCCACGTCCAGGAAGGCTGCGAGCGCATATTCCTTGTGATTCAGTGCTTGTTCTATACTCCCAAAAACCTCGTGCAGGGCTGTTTCAACCGACCTACCTTTACGGTAGGCAAGCTGAGCCTCGCTGAAGTTCCCGGGAGTAAGGCGTAGCGTGATCTGCAGACTCAGAAGCCTCTCCATTATTTTGAGAAGAAATGATGAGGGATTTATGGGCCTAAAATCTTTTGCAGTGCTGTGGCCCGCTTTTCCTGCTTTGGGAATGAAGACCACTCTTACCTCCCTTCATGACTTTGGGATATAGCCTAGAAGGAGACTCGCCCTATAGATTGTGNTGATCTGCAGACTCAGAAGCCTCTCCATTATTTTGAGAAGAAATGATGAGGGATTTATGGGCCTAAAATCTTTTGCAGTGCTGTGGCCCGCTTTTCCTGCTTTGGGAATGAAGACCACTCTTACCTCCCTTCATGACTTTGGGATATAGCCTAGAAGGAGACTCGCCCTATAGATTGTGGTTAGCCAGGGGGTTACCATGGCGCTTGTTCGTTGTAGCATGGCTGGAAAGATCCCATCCGGTCCCGAAGATTTGTAGGGTTGGAAGGATCTGATAGCCCAAGCTACTTTGTCTGTAGTGATGATTTCGTCCACTGGACTGCCTTGCCTGTGGGTACTATGGTGTTCTGTCACTGGAGTTCCTGTGTCCCCTGCGCCACCGCAGCCAGGGAAGTGGACGTCCATAAGGTGTTCCAGAGTTTCAAGGCTGCTTTCGGTGTGCCCTCCTCCTGGCTTTTTAAGAAAACCGGGAGGAGCCGGGGCTTTCGAGAGGCACATTCTTAGTCGCGCGGTATCAGTAGTCGTTTCGAGGTCCTCGCAAANTCGGTGTGCCCTCCTCCTGGATTTTTAAGAAAACCTTCTTAGTCGCGCGGCATCAGTAGTCGTTTCGAGGTCCTCGCAAAATTTGGACCACGAAACCTTCTTTGCTTTCTTTATCTCTTTCTTGAACGCATTGAAGTTGCGACGATATTCGTCCCAGTCCTCCGCGTCCTTAGTGAACTTCGCTTTATTGAAAGCTTTCCTAGCTCCTATCCTGAGCCGCCTTAAGTAGGCCGTTTACCANTGCTTTCTTTATCTCTTTCTTGAACGCATTGAAGTTGCGACCATATTCGTCCCAGTCCTCCGCGTTCTTAGTGAACTTCGCTTTATTGAAAGCTTTCCTAGTTGCTATCCTGAGCTGCCTTAGATCGGCCGTCCACCACCTTGGGTGTCGCTTAGAAGGTTTGCTCTCGGGACAGGTTGTTATGTAACATTCGTTGAGAGACTTCGTTAGACAGAGGACCGCTCCCTCCAGTTGGTCCGCTGAAACGGTCCATGTACGGTGGACTCGCTGCAGACACCAACTGGCTGAATTTGTTCCAATTTGTCCTACGAGGATTTCGTTAAGGTTTTGGTGTCGGTCTGCTTAGGTTAATGGAGAATACGATGCGACAATGATCAGAAAAAGAGCATTTTCTCGAGTCGTGCCAGCCGTCAACCCTAACATTGTTCGAGTTAGTTACAAGAGTTATATCTATAACCTCCTCTCTTATTCTATTGTAGAAAGTGGGGTGATTACCCTTGTTACAGATAGTAAGTTTTGTGGATAATAAGTAACTAAAAAGTGACTCACATTTATTGTTGATGTTCGAGCTGTTCCACGCCGTGTGGTGAGCGTTGGCGTCACAGCCAGCAACCATATTTATCCTTCGTTGCTCCGCCCAGGCGGTGAGTTTCCTGAAGGATATTGACGGGGGATCGGGTACATAGCATGGCATGTATAAAGATGCGAGGATGAGGTCGGGAGCTCCCCTCTGCTCCAACATTGCCACTGTCATGTCCGAATCGCTAATTGGGGAAGAAAGAGAATACTAGTGCTTTTCTTAACCAGAAAACAACTTCTAATTTTACCTTCAGTATGTGGGGTGAGAAGTAGAAAGTCGCTAGTGGATAGACCTGTGACCCTCCCCGCCACTAGCCAGGATTCTTGTATTAGGGCCACGTCCACATCTTCCTCACCCATGAAGAGCAGCAAATCCTCCGATGCTGCCCTGTAGTGATGCAGATTAATCTGCACCACCTTTAGGCTTTTCGGATTCTCTTTCAGTATCGGGGATGATCACCCTAAGGTGACCGATGCCATATCTTATTTGGCCGGCTTTGCGGCGGAGGATCTGCAAGGATTGTGGACCGATCTTGATCCAACGGTCCTTGCCGTTACCCTTGTCGCGAGCGCGGCCTCGGACAATCGTCCAGTCGTCAGGGATGACATCCACGTTCTGACATTTGATTAGGGCTAGTGAGGTCTCGTCTTCCATGAGGGGGGCGGGATCCAAACTCGCACTGTCGTACGGGATGGCACCTCTGAGAGCGGAACAACTTCTAGTCGTGCGTTGGCCCAAAGTTCGTCTTGGTTGCAGGACGCAGTGTGTTAGGAAGTCTATCGACTCCTTGTTCCCGCATCCAACAACTTTGACTCCCTTCTGCCACTTGGCTCCATCAAACATACCAATCTTGTTGTTTTTGGTACGCTGGATTTCGCCAGGTAGTGCCCTCATAATCTCTCCTTCCAGGAGCAACCGTTTCTCCGTCGGAATCTTTCCTTCCGGCTGATTCCGGTCTATGATTGCTACCTGGAGCTCTGGTGCTGAGCATAAGGTCGATGAAGTTTTCACCCGCTTCTGCAAAGGCTGTGTCTTCTTGTCGCCAGACAGTTGTCTCTTCGGAGTGCGTGAAACCGGTCCCTTACAACCGGAGGCAATAGCAGCTGCCGACGTCGAGGCCTTCTCCCCGTGCAGCCGTGTGAACACTGGCCTCGCAGTCTTCGACACCTTGGGCGTCAGTGATTGCGACGGCTTGTTGTTTCCAACAGCGGACAGGGGAGCAGCTTTCTTCGTCGGCAGACTTCTACCGCCATCAGATTGGGGTTTGGTTACAGCGTCCCTTTTTTCGGAGTTGGTGGCCTTTCCAGAGACCGCGGCCACACTTCCGGAAGCATTCGAGACTTTCTCCTCACGGAGTCGCTCATACTTCCGGAAAATGTAGGCATGCTTCTTTTGAAGAGCCTTGTCCCTTGGCGTTAGAGTGGCGGGGTCGCGCTCTCGCAGTTTCGCGAGGAATCGACGAGAGCTTTCGTACCCCATCTTTCTCTTTCGCCCTTTGTCCTTCTCCTTGTCGGGCTTGGCATTGCCTTGAGGCTCCTTAGCTCCTTCGGTTGCAGCCGGTCTCTCAGAATCATCTGGCCACAGACTGAGCTGGCTCAGTGCGAAGGAATCCACCCAGTCGCGATCCTCCTCATCTGAGGAGTCTAGCAGTGAGTGGATTTGAAGATCCTGGGAGCCCGACTCGCCACATTCGGATTGGCACCTATGTTGCCTTGCCAATGTTTTTGAGTGGAATTCTTTATTTATATTTTCGACTGATAATTACATTACTATATTACACTAGCCAATATCCGCTTGCTTTGTGGCCCCTTAAAACACCTTTCGAACTGTAAAACAATAAGTCAATCGGTTAAGAAGCACGGCAGGAAATAGTTCCTAATTCAAAAAAAAAGTATACTAAATTAACTTTAAGTTGAAATAACTCTACTTCGGTACCACCTATTGTGCTCATGGTAGGTTGATTTCTATTTATATCTGTAATATACGCACGTGCAATTTCAAGAAAATCGGACCATAATTACGACTTTTTCGAAAAGGCCAAATATTCCAATCGGTTCAGCCCTTCTGCGGGATTGAGTAACAAACATACAAACTTTCACGGTTATAATGTTAGTAATATCTAGGTATAGATAGAATAGATCCCATGCCCATTTCTCCAATAACCTTCAGTTTTCTACATGAGCATGGATCTAATTTCATATACTACATCCGTACCGAGTTTCCACTGCAAATACTCTCAGAGATATGCGGCAGAGTTGTGAAAAATGCATTAATTTCTTAATGCATTAATGGTATTTAAAGCAATAATGTTAATGTAAAAAATTAATGCATTAATTTATGAAATTTAATGCAAATGAATATTTCAATGCACTAATTCTGAAAAATGTAATGCTAATGAAATTTTTTTTCATTAAATTATCCAAGCTAATGCGGTAGCTACGGTTCCGCTACCCATTTCTCCACATAATTCCTTTATCCATATCGACCTAACTCTCGTTTCGTCCCAACTAATTCCCAAATGCAATTGAAAAGAATTGATGACTTGTATGGTAGTGATCACTACCCGTTACTTACTGAAGTACTTTCTAATCTACCACCTAGCAAACTAACAAAATCACCAAAATTCAATACCGATACCGCCAATTGGAATCAATACCACTCTTTATGCGAAAAAATTTCAAGAGCTGGAGCACTACTAACATCCATAAACTTACATCTAATATTACCAAATCCATCAGATCAGCTGCCAATATCGCCATACCTCAAAGTAACACTACCGCCATAAGAAACTATTCCGCATTGTGGAACAGAGATTTGCGCGTCCTAAGGTTTAACAAACAAAGACTCTCACATTCTTATAAACTATCTCCATCTGTAGACCTCCTCGTGGCCTACAAAAGAGCAAATACACAGTTCAAAAAATCCGTAAAAGAAGCCAAAAGGAAGGCAATCTCCAAATTCACTTCCGATATCAACCCATCCTCTACACTAAAGAAAATTTGGGCCAAGATCAAAGCTCTTACCATTATCCCCACATCACCAATAAAACTTATTCAACTACCTAACCGCTCCCTCACAGCAGCATCAGCAATAGCCAACGCTTTCGGTAAAACCTGGTCAGAGTATGCAGAAAACTCCAGCTTCCCAACTGACTACACTAACCGCGAAATTTCAATATTATCACATCACTACAAACCATTAAATGTATCAAGGGATGCAACTTGTTTGGAAGTAGAATTCACTCACGTCGAACTTGAGCTTGTTCTTCAGCATGCCAAAATGGCCAAAACGCCGGGTAGAGATCGTATTTCCTATCCTATGTTACGAAATCTTCCAAAATCTGCTAAGAACACATTGCTTTCCTTATACAACAAAATACTCTATGACGGTACCGATCCCCATTCCTGGTTATTCGCTTCTGTCCTCCCAATACCGAAACCAAACAAACCCCCAGAACTTATTAATAGATATAGAGCTATATCCCTCCTTTGATGTCTTGGAAAAGTACTCGAGAAAATGCTTACACAACGTCTTATGTGGTTTATCTCTAAAAACACCCTTGTTAGCCATAACCAATTGGCCTTTAAGAGAAAGCACGCCGTCCTTGATTGTCTACTCCCTCTTCAGCATTTTATTACTGATGCACTTTCAACCAAGAACCACGTTACTATTCTCTCCACCGATTTCGAAAAAGCTTTCGACCGTATCGGAGCCCATGTTTTAGAGCAATTGTCTAGCTGGCGTATAGGACCAAAGGTATATAACATTATAAAATCATTTCTGACCGGACGTAAATTCCAAGTCAAAGTTTATGGCGAATTTTCATACCCCTTTCCCCTTGAAAACGGAATTCCACAAGGCTCACCACTATCGGTTGTACTCTGTACAATAGCCTTGGAAAAGCTCAACAAAATAGCAAGCAACTTCAAATCAATAGACTTCCCAATCTATGCCGACGGTGCAATTTTCTACACTAAATCAAAATATTCTTCAACAGTCGCAAGTGGTTTTGTCAAATTGCTACACGATATCAATGCTTGGGGGCAATACTCAGGCACTACACTGACCTACAGCGAACGCAAGATACTACACATATGCCGAAAACATAATTGTCAACCTATTAACCTTACTGTAAACAATTCGCAAATAGAGAACGTAGACACCCATAAAATACTCGGCGTAATTTTTGATAACAAGTACACTTTTAAACCCCAATGTTCCTCACTAAGAACAAACCTCTTCACCAGGCTAAACATTATTAAGTATTTGTCATCGAAACACCTTTCCATACATCAAAACACACTCCTCAACATCACTCGATCTCTGGTATCAGCTAAAATTGATTACGGCCTCCCTATTTACGGCTGGTGCGCCAAACAGCATCTAAACATTCTCAATGCCCCTTATCATTCAGCGGTCCGACGAAGCCTTAACGCCTTCCCAACATCTTCTATCGAGTGTGTTTTAGTTGAAGCTGGACTTCCATCCACCATCGAAAGACGTCAAATAGCCACTCTTAAACTTATACCCAAACTTTTAAGCACTACAAATAAACCTCTTTTCAACACCCTTAAACCCGCATCCCGGCATAAAAGGTCTTTCAAAATCTGGTCGGCTACTTGCCCGAAAATTAGTAGCCAATGTCTTTGGAAACTCCATCCCGCATCAATAAATGTCGATCTTCATGCCCTCCGTAAACTTAATACAAATGCGGTAGTTTTTATACAAAGTTTTGAAGAACTAATTCATTCGAAGACCTTAGAGAGCTGGGTATCGATTTTCACCGACGGTTCAAGAACTGACCATAGCACCACTTTCGCTGTAGTACAACATGGCGGAAACCTAATATCCAATGGTTGGCTGACTCCGAATAGCTCAATTTTTTCTGCCGAGGCATTGGCTATCCTCAAAGCGTCCTAGTATGCAACAAATAATAACGGCAAATTCCTAATTTGTACAGACAGCCTGTCAGTCTGTCTAGCACTAAAAAACATCTTTAACGGTGATCAGACCGTTTGTCGAATCAGGGAAAAATTAATGAAATACCCCAAGAAAATAAAGCTTCTATGGATACCCAGCCACATAGGCTTCTCTGGAAAAATACGTATTTCTGCCCTTTCATCTCCTTCGACTCATTCTCTACCAATGACATTCTTAAAATTATTAACAACCATTCTGTTCACTTGAAAAATATTGAATGGTCTCAATTTAACCATCCGTACACCATTATAAACCCTGATTGTAGAAAATCCCTATTCCCAACTTTCCTTTCCAAACACCAAATCACAACTTTTATACGACTTAGACTCGGACATACTAAACTATCACACGAACATCTTCTCATCGGCTCCCCTCCCCGGTCTGCAAGTTTTGTGGAGGACATCTCTCAATCCAACACATCCTAGACCTCTGTCCAACACTAACCACCTAACGGAGTACCGCATTTGGAACTACGGTACCATCCAAACTATTAAATAATGTTACCTCCCAGCAAACATTTGGAGTCATAAATGAGTCTTTAAGGAGTCCTATTTCGGAGCTATTACGCTCATAATGAGCTCATTTAAGAGTCCGATATGAGTGTGTTTCCCTTCCTACGAATGTCGACTTATATGAGCTTAAATTCATACATCAAATGAGCCTCAATATGAGTCATATTGGACTCTTATTGGCCTCATATACGGCTCATTTTGGACTCTTTTAAAACAAGTTTTGGCCTCATATATGACTCTTTTTGAGACCTGTATCGGCCTCATAAATTGCTACATTCGGACTCTTATTTTAGGTTGCTCTTTGAGTCTTATTCAACTCACTATATTTGCAAAGGCATTCCGCAAAAAGTCCATGCAAATAATATACATACATACTCACATGCATATACACATTCCAACATGCATTCAATAGCAGCAGCTGAAGCTAAATTTTGTTCATTTTTTGTTTTCTAATTATTTTCAATTTCTGTATAAACAAGTTTAGATATAAATTTCAAATCTTTATTGTTTTTATATTGGCACAAGGTGCTGGCTCATAACTTGGCTCATATATGAATCCTAAAAGATTCATATAAGAGTAAAAAATTTTTTGTTTTTGAAACTCATATTTCTTACCTACCTAGGACACCTTTCGGACTCATATATTCTGAACGCTCAGAATATGTTTGCGGGGCTACGACAATGTGATTAACTTACACATTTACATGAAATCCTTATCCTTACTATCCTTATCCTTATCCTTACTAATATTATAAATCCGAAAGTGAGTTTGTTTGTTTGCTAAGCTTTCACGCTTTAACTATTCAACCGATCATCATGAAATTTTTTAAACTCCTGTCATTTAGACTAACTTAAAATATAGGATACATTTAATCTCGATTAGACAAGGGCGCACCTCCCATACAAACGGAATTTTTCATACTACATTTCTCAGGAAATATTTTTGATAGATTACTGGAACTTGGTATGGAGATATATAAAATCATTATCTACTTATGGATGAGGGCTGCCACCTTTTAAAAAATTTAATTCAACTTCAATTAAGGGAGTTATTTATTTTAAAATTATATTAAAAAAATTAATCTCCAGAGGATTTAAAATGCTGTAGTTTAATATATTTTGAAAAGGGTTGCCACCTGTTTGAAAAGTGAACTTTAAATTAATTATACGCAAGCCATCTGAAGAATTAAAATATGGTTATCAAACAAAATATTGTTAAGAAACCTTTAGTTTTAAAGTTTTGAATAATATTGAAGTATTTCACCTTTTTAAAAATTCAACTTAATTAGTTTAAATGAAATGTTGTAATACTAGCAGACCCGGCGAACTTGGTACCGCACAATATAATTTTTTTTATTGAAACTTTTTGGTCCAACATTTTCATCAACAATTCACGTTTACGATTTCCATTGGCACGCTCATCAGCTAAGATTATGGTTTGGTGGTCGTTTTCCGCCTTAAATAACCTAACGAAAGCGTTATGTCTTGTTCTTGACATTCTCTAATTGTGTAACATTTCATAGAACGGTTAATCTCACAACGAAATAATAATAAATAATAAATAATAATAAAATAATAATAAATAAATAAAGTTTCTTGGACAGATTTACTATAGCACCGGATCATTGTTGCCGCCAGGGAGTCGATGCGTATAATTGTTCTATAGAAATCCAATATACATAGACTTATTTCAAATGAAATACCTTGAAAGTAAGTTTCACGCAAGCAATTTAAGTGAAAATAAATTTGTTTTAATTGAATTTATTACAGTAAAAGGCGCGCGATGGTTTTGGCGGTTGATTTATCGGTAGTGATTTGAGATTTACCCCTGCACAACTAAACCCTGGTGTCTCCGAATGAAGCTTTAAGGCATATCAATACTGGCAAAAGACACACGCACCTTTTCTAACATGGCGATTATTCGTAATGACTCCAGCGCCACGTGGCAGCTTTTTTTGGGCTTTACCGTTACCCATACATATTTTGAATATTAGCCAAAGTGGATCATCAATAAGATTTTTAGTAATAACTTTACTCCAGTGCCAACTGGCGGGTGAATTTGTAAATCTACACTATCCAGAGAGTTACTCAAAAACACACAAAAAACTTCGTTAAAATCCGTCCGAGCATTTAGGAGGATTTCACTCACAAACACACCTACAGATGAATTATATATACGTTTGTACGGCGCCACGCCCTTTTTTGACAAACAACAAAAACGCTACACCAAATAACTCGAGTTTGGAAATCTGTAGAGAAGGCGACTTAGATCCCTTTAAGAGGAGCTCAAAACTATCTCGCTCCCCTGTGACAACCCCAACGTGCGGAACTCCCCCAGTGGATGGGTTCCATAACTCTAACGAAGTGGGTCTGCCCGCAAAGCAACCAAAGGTTTTAGAAAACTTAGGAGTGGGAACCACATTTGAAAGGATAGGGGTGCACATGAAATGTCTTGCGTCGATGCTAAAGGAAAAAGACGGCAAACGGCGTACTATCCACCAACCGATGAGAGACGTTATCGAGAATATCCGGTCTCTATACGAAAAGGCTGCTGCAGAAAAATGCAAGTGCAAAGATAACGAGGCAGTCTGTGTTATTGGAAGTACACAAACGTCGCCATGGCCAAGAGCAAAGCCTGGCTCCGTTTGGAGAAAGGCGGCTACTGAAGCTGTCGGCTCCCCGGCGAATAAACGCAGAAGGAACGGAGGAAGTCAACAGGGATGTCCACAACCCGTAGAAACCGGGCCTACAATGGATTCTACGGCCACAGTGCAAGCAAATAAAGACAGCGAGTGGACCGAGATCAAAAAGAAGAAAAAACGGCCCAAACCGAAGAATGTTGCAACCACAGGAGAACTGAGGCCAGACGCAATCATCATAGAGAAAAAAGGTGAAAGGTCGTATGCCGACATCCTAGGTTAAGAGTGATGAGAACTTTAAGAGTTTCGGGGATTCCGTATCCAAAATACGGCGCACCCAGAAAGGCGATCTTCTTATCGAACTCGCGAAATCATGCCCAAAGTCGGCGGAATTAAAGGCCCTTGTGAGTGCTACCCTAGGGGACGATGCTTCGGTAAAGACATTTACTCACCGAATCCTGGTAGAATGTAAAGACATCGATGAGGTTACAACCAAAGAAGAGGTATACAATGCTATTAAATCATTGCCTGGTCTTGAAGGTATTGAGAGTTCAGATATAACTGGTCTGCGCCCTGCTTATGCTGGCACTCAAACAGCTACTATTAGCTTACCTGCTCCAAAAGCTAAGAAACTTATACAGCTTGGGAAAGTAAAGGTAGGATGGGTTAACTGTCGCATCCGCGAAAGGGTCCAGCTGAAAAAATGCTTTAAATGCCTTCAGTATGGCCACATGTCCCGTAATTGCGGTAGCACATTTGACCGGTCGAATCAGTGCAGAAAGTGTGGCACTGAGGGGCACTTCGCTAAAGATTGTAAAAATAATCCACAGTGTATTCTGTGTAGAGCGGAAAAGAGAGAGAACATAGACCATATTACAGGCAGTTATAGATGCCCAGTTTTTAAGAAAGCTCTTACAAACAGGAAAAAATGAGAATAGTCCAAATAAACCTCAATCACTGTGAAGCAGCGCAAGATCTACTATCACAAACAGTAAGGGATCTTCAGGCAGACATGGCGATTATAAGCGAACCTTATAGGTGTAAAGATGACTGTGCGTGGGTTTGCGATAGTAAACAGGGTGCAGCTATATGGCTCTGTGGTGGACTCGCATTTCAAGGAAGGCACAGCATGGGTGAAGGTTTCCTTCGAGCTGAGGTAAACGGAATTAGCATTTTTAGCTATTATGCAAGACCTAGCCTTACAAAAGAAGAGTATACCCTTATGCTGCGTAGCATTGCTGAAGAAGCAAACGGGAAGTCCCCGCTAATTATCGCCGGTGACTTCAATGCGTGGGCAACAGAATGGGGTAGCAGACTAACAAATAAAAGAGGCGAGCTGCTGCTTGAAACTTTTGCCCAACTCGGCGTATCAATAGTAAACAGCGGGTCCACATACACCTTCCGCAAAATGGGAACTGGGTCAACTATTGACATAACGCTGGCGAGTGACTCCTTGGCCCAAAAAATTAATTGGAGAGTTAGTGAGGAGTATACCCACAGCGACCATCAGGCAATAATAATGGATATAACTCTGAGGCGACCCAAACAGATGCCAAATCTGACAGGCCCAAAATGGAAAGACAGTATGTTAGATGGAGAGGTCGTAGCCTGCATGATGGAAGAGTTCCAACACAAAGCTGGCTCGGCAGAGAGCGAGGTTGACCACCTGGTTCGTAACCTCGCATGCGCCTGTGATGCTGCTATGCCTCGAAGAGTGGTGAGGAAACAAAATTCCCCATGCTATTGGTGGAATAACGATATAAAAACACTTAGACGTCAGTGTCTGAGTGCTAGACGCAGAATGCAGCGTAGCAGAGGGAGGCCAGACTTCAACGAAAACCTGCAATCTCTAAGAACGGCGAGGAAGAGCTTAAAAAACGCCATAAAAGTAAGCAAACGATAAGCTTTAAGAAAATAAGTGGCTTATCTAGAATGATGCCAAATATCGGCGGTCCCAAACATAGTAGAAGGGTATTGCTTAGTAGAGTGGTCAGCTCAGTCTTATTCTACGGTGCTCCAATTTGGGCTGAAGCAATGAGCCTAAAATATCATGCGAAGATACTCACATCTGTGTATCGCCTAAGCGCACTGAGGACTATTTGTGGATTCCGAACCATATCTGACGAAGCATCCTTCGTAATTACCGGACTGATTCCCGTAGATATCCTGGCAAACGAGATGCAAAGAGTGTATAAGCGGGCATCTGCGGGAAGTACCAGTTTAAACCGAAAAGAAGTTATAGAGCAGGAAAGATGTCGCTCTATGGAGATCTGGCAAAAGCATTGGGATGAATCGGAAAAGGGTAGGTGGACTCATAAGCTTATTCCATGCATTAAAAACTGGCTGGAAAGAGCCCACGGAGATTTAAACTACTACTTGGCACAGTTTCTTTCGGGACATGGCCCCTACCGAGAGTATCTAAAAATATTTGGGCATGGAGATTCCCCACACTGTCCGACTTGCACAGGCCTTGCTGAAAACGCGGAACACATAGTATTCTTTTGCCCTCGCTATGACCCTGAAACCCGAAATATACTACAGGGTAGCAACATTGTAGACTACATGTTAAGATCAGCAGAGAACTGGCATAAAATGTGCGCACATATCTCTGGAATTCTTAAAGATCTAAGCCGATCTGAACAAGCTAGAACCGGTTAAATAACGTAGCGAGCCTGCTGGCCAACCAGCCCCGTGAGGTAATACCTTAAATGGCAGTGCCGCGGGAGAGTGGTTAGTGGAGAGGTTTTAGTACGCAGGTGTAGCTGTGGGGCTGCAAGTCGTGCATACTACTATGCCGGTATAGTAGTACTCATGAGAGTTCCCTCTTCACGGGCGTCATCCCAGAAAAAAAAAAACAAAAAAAAAACGCCCTTTTTTGAAATAGCCCATTTTTCTCAATGATTATAAGATTGATATATATGAATTCCACACCAAGTTCCAGTACTCTACCATGAACATTTCCAGAGATATTCGGTATGAAAAATTCGGGTTTTTATGGGAGGTTCCACGCCCCCTCTATATATCGAACATTTTTTAGCCTATAATAATCCTTGGGACGTCTGAATCAGGTATCGGAAATTTAAAAAAAATTGGCTCATCCGTTCTTGAGCTTTGCGAAAACAAAAGAAAAAGGCTTTGAAAATATATATTGGTATAGATTGGTATGAATCGAAATGGTTTTGAATATGTATCACAAAATGAGTGTTAGACGAAAGAGGTATATATTCCCAACAAATAATAACAATAATAAATGTTTGCTTGTGTTAGTATCAGTGTTGCCACACATACGCTTTTCCTACCAAAACTGGTAGGTTTAATTTCATTTGGTAGGTTGGTAGGCTAGATTAGATTTTTGGTAGGTTTCACGAAAACAATAGTCATTTGTGAAAAATAGAAAGTATGTATCTCCAAACATTTTAGCAACCTTGAAAAGGGATTGTCAATGAACCCACTGAAGTCCACCCATTGTACCATTTACCAAAATAAGAAAAGTGAACTTGACTATATCCACCTTGGCAGAGATATATATTGAGTTCAGAAGAGGCGAAGTATCTAGGGATAACTGTGAATAAAAGCCTCACAGGAAATGTGAGTTCCAAGCATCTATCGATTGTTACAAACAAGTCTACAAGTGCATTTTATCCCTGTCAGAGACTTCATGATAAGACTTGGGGAATATCCCCCAAACCAACGTATTGGTATTTCAATACGGTAGTAAAACCTGTTGTTACATGTGCGGCATTGGCCTGGGGGCCAAAAGCTAAGCAATTAAACGCGGGTGCCACATTGAGCAACTGCACCGCCAGGTCCGCGTTGCCATAACAGGAGGTATGCGTTATTACAAAATTGATAGAAAAAAGGCCTGCTGGAGCGCCGTACGGCTGCCACATAGGTACCACTGTCATCAGCATGAAAAGAGTGGAGATCTTGGGGTCATTTGAAGGTTCTCAAGTAAATCCTGGATGATCCCTGGTTATCCTTCTATAAACCCTATAATGTCAGAACTCTTGAAAGGGACTATGGTATACCGACAGATCGAAGATGGACGCGGGAGTACTGTAGCATGCGTACTGGGACCAGTATTCCAAGAAAGTCTGAAAATAGGCATATACCCAACGATATTCCAGTTGGAAGTCTTCGTATAGTAGCAAATGTGTGTGTGGAATCATGTGGGATAGCTAGGCAGGGTTAAAGGCCTTAGACTCTTTTAAAATGGCATTAAGGCTTGTGGACAGCTGTAAAACTCCTTTGAACTACCTGGGAGCCCACAATAGCGTAACGCTGTGGTGGACATGAAGGGTTTAAAGCCAACGAAAGGACTAACTTGACTTTGAAAAAAAAAACTTTAAAAAAAACTTTTGGTAGGTTTGTACTACGTTCAAATTGACGAGCTAAACATGTTAAATGGGCTTGAACCAGTTAAATGAACAAAACATGTTCATAAACAAAAGAGCTTTTTGGAAAACACAATCGTCCAGATTGAACATTTGGAGTTAACTTTGATGGTTGTTTGATTACCAATAAAAATTCAAAAAAAATATTCAAAATCAAGTTTTTGTGTTTCAATTTGTTTTGTGCGAATGTCTGCTTCATGATATTAACGCATACGGATTACTTAGATACTTCAAAATGTTTAGTTTGTATGCATTATTGCGTACGATGGAAAATAACTAATTACCGCCTTGGCCTCTTTTTTGGCGGGCAGACATGCATACAATTTTGATATATTTTGATAATTTTTTTAATTTTTAGTATTTTTCAGAATATAAATTTTTTGAACGTTGGCGTGTCAAATGAAAGCATTTGGGTCTTTCTGATTGGTCAGAGCAGATAGGTTTCTGATACAAATCTGCGCTGAACCNTTCAGAATATAAATTTTTTGAACGTTGGCGTGTCAAATGAAAGCATTTGGGTCTTTCTGTTTGGAGCAGAAAGCTTTCTGATACAACTCTGCGCTGAACTGGTTTTCAAACGAGTTAAATGATTTAACTGGTTCAATTTTCCAACAACAATTGCATGCGATTTAACTTGTTTATGAACATGTTTTGTTCATTTAACTGGTTCAAGCCCATTTAACATGTTTAGCTCGTCAATTTGAACGTAGTATAAGGCCCAAACATTTATATTCCCAAAAACATTAAAAATTAAAATTGTGAAAAAATATCGAAATTGTATGCATGTCTGCCCGCCAAAAAAGAGGCCGAGGCGGTAATTCCTTATTTCCCATCAGGTCTCATCGTACGCAGAGATAAATAGTGCAGCCTCTATATAATCCTTATGCGTTAATATCATGAATTAGACTTTCGCATAAAACAAATTAAAACACAAAAATTTGATTTTGAATTTTTTTTTGAACAACCGTCAAAGTTAACTCTAAATGTTCAATGTGAACGATTGTGTTTTACAAAAAGCTCTATTTCATTTATCAAGTTAAATGTGGCCAATTTGAACGTAATATTAGGTTGGTTTTGGTAGGAAATAAAATTTTGTCCGTAGCAATACTGGTTAGTATAAATGTATATTTGTGAACTACTACAAAACAAACAACAGTCAAGTCACTCCAGGAGCGGGTTATATAAGAAATAATAAATAAATAAAGATAATTATACAACCAAAACTTTTTCCCTCAAATTGATTGATGCAACTTTAGTGGTAACCGGTGTATTTGAATAAGCAGCAAGAGTTGTAAAAGTTACACTTGTGGCGATCACCGTAACACTCTTAAAAGATGTACTCCGAACTTGCCGAGTTTTCCCAATTTTCGTGCATGGTATTTGGGCATGTGTAGTAATTTACGAAATAAAGCTGCAGTAAAATCACTGCCCAGTTGGGCTGAACTTTCAACTTACACCTCTTAGGGTCGGTTTTCAGTGCATGATTACTTCAGTTCATCGGCTAACCAATGCTAAAATGCCATAAATTTAGATATACATATGTATGAATGTTTGTAGGCTTGGTAACAAAAGTAAAATTCGTTGATTTATTTTTTAATTACATATGAACGTACAAAAGTGTCGTAAACCTAATAAAATGTACTATAATAGCGTAAATAATTTTAGCTTGTGTTGCCCTAAATACACACCAACACTTACATAATTTACAATTCATAAAATTTTAAGACTAACTACGTTCACCTTCAGCGAGGTCAACAATTAAATTATACTCAATTATTTTATAAGTAAAAACTTAAACTAATATAACAACATTGAAATTAATTTATTTGGATTTTCATTTATTAGGTGTGATTCTTAACTTGCTACAGCTTTTGTCAGCACATTGGCGAAGAGTAGAATTTTAAGCACAAAGAGAGCGAAAGAGGAAAAAGCAAAGAAACGAAAATTTGCCATCACTGTATATACACACAAACATGCTTCAAATGCATGTACAACTTACAACTTACTTTCATAAATATATTTTGCAATGTCACAATAGGGGTATTCTCGAAATCTTGCAAAGCTGTGGCACGTAGCTCGGATTGCATAGATTGCATAATTTGCAAACACACAACAACAAAATATATGGGAAGCAACATTGCAAATTATTTGCAATACACAAACAAAATACACGCATTTGCACTTGTCACGGCTTGACAAATTTGCAATACCGAAAATCCATAGCATAAAAATGCTATGCATTGCAACTCTGGTTGACATTTCTCTCAGCTGATTAAAAAAGTTTTACCATGCCAGTTTAATAAAGTTCGCTCACAATCCATGGCACATTTCTGCAATTGCATTAATTTGTCAGCTCTTATGCACCGACTCGCGAATAGCCCTCATGTATATATTTTACAAAATAGCATAGCAAGATAAATGCTACTCTGCGCTAGTTGCTTTGTTGTTGAAATTGCTACATATTTCTCTCGTTCCTCTCATTTCGCTCACTTCATCCTTTTGCTGTAACTTGGTTTTGTATTTGATACAGAATTTCGCTGCTTGCTACCTATGTATACTAGAGGTGGGAAAATATCGACGAAACTATTGATTATCAATGGTTTGTATTTTCATACAATACTATCGATGTTTTAAAACTATCGATACTATCGACTGTAATGTAACCCGCCGCACAGTGGGGTAATTGATATCGATATTGGAGATTAATTCAAAAAACGAATTTCAAACTACAAAGAAGTTTTTAGCACCAAATGAAAGTAGATAAATTCCACATCACTATGCAATCAAATACTTTCCCGAAAATTTACCGTTTTCCTGCAAAATACTCTTGAAGTCGGCACTTTTGCCTTTTAGTGTGCGCAAAGTGAAAAACGTGATTAAATATTTCATATTTCCAAGCTATTTCTGAGGTTTCTTTAAAGATATATCAAAAAACTGCAATGGAGCATTCTTGCTCAGGTATTTAGGCAATACAAAGTGATCTTATTTTTCTTGTACTATAGTTTTATAAAAAGGATCAAAACGAGGGTTTTTTGACTATATACGTAGACATATAGTTGTGAAGCGGTGTTATCATTTACATATACCTTGGAGATTATAGTTGAATTCTGTAAAAAAAAGTTTCGGCATGTCTGCGCATTTTTGCAGTGTATCGATTTATATAATACTAGCATACCCGGCGAACTTCGTCCCGCCCAAAATTAGATTTTTAGTTTAAACATTTTGGTCCAACATTTTCTCCAACAGCCCACGTTTACGATTTCCATTGACACATTCACCGGCTAAGATTATGGTTTGGTGGTCTTATGCCGCTTTAAATAACCTAACGAAAGTGTTATGTCCATGAAGAAGTTCCCTGGCGGCAACAATGATCCCGATCTATAGTGAATCTGCCCTAGAAAATTTATGTTATAGTTGGTGGCAATTTCAAAATGGGTGCGTATCATTGTTCAACAGAAATCCTATATATGTATGTACATACACAGACTTCTTTCAGAAGAAATACCTTAAAAGCCAGTTTCATGAAAATAATTTAAGTGAAAAATGATTTTTTCTATCAGGTTCCGTATTAAATTCAAGTAAAAAATTCAATTTTCATTAAATTGCTTTCATGAAACTGGCTTTTAAGGTATTTTGACAGGTGGTGATTTGAGATTTAACACTGCACAACTCATCCCTGGTGTCTCCGAACGAAGCTTTAACGCATAATAATGTTGGCAAATCACATTCATTGGGCCAATCGTAACACACAAGAGTTCGATATACTCAATGGTTCAACAGGTCGATTTAGTCTGACCTTCACGGCACCTTTACTGACTTGTCGATTATAACTATACACATTAAAAATAAGTAAAAGTCAGTACGTTTGTACTTTGCCATGCCCTCTTTTCAAAAATCCCATTTTTCTCCATGAGTATGGGATTGACTTCATATATCTCCATATGAAGTTCCAGTACTGTACCATGAACACTTCCAGAGATATGCAGTATGAAATCCGGCTTGTATGGTAGGTGCTACGACCCCTTTTCCAATAGCTCCATATTTTCTCCATGACTATGCGATTAATTTCATATATCTCCACACCAAGTTCCAGTACTCTACCAAGAAAAATTCTAGAGATTTGCAACAAGAAAAATTCGACTTGTATGGCAGTTGCCACGCCGGTATAAAGTTCCAATACTCTTCCATATATACTGCCAGAGATACTTATTACGAAAATTTCGGTTTATATGAGAGGTGCCAGGCCCCCTTTTCAAATAGTCCGAATTTTTGTTTCATGAGTATGCGATTGATTTCATATATGTATCTCCATACCCAGCTTCAGTGCTGTACCAAGAACACTTCCAGAGATAGGCAGTATGAAAAATTCGTATTGTATGGCAGGTCCCACGCACCTTGTACAATAGCTCCAATTTTTCTCAAGACTATACGATTGACATATACTTATTATGAAAAATTCGGTTTACATGAGAGGTGCCACGCCCCCTTTTCAAATAGCCCGAATTTTTTTCATGAATATGCGATTGATCTCATATATGTACCCAGCTCCAGTGCTGTACCATGAACACTTCCAGAGATATGCGGTATGAAAAATTCGGTTTGTATAGAAAATGCCCCGCCCCTTTTAAAATAGCTCCAATTTTTCTCCAGGAGTACGTCAATACCCAGATTCAGAACTCTTCCATGAACACTTCCAGCGATATGCAGTATGAAAAATTTGGTTTGTATGGGAGGTGCCACGCCCCGTTTTCCAATAGCTCAAATTGCGATGGGTTTCATATATCTCCATACCAAGTTCCATCACTATTTCATGAACATTTCCAGAGGTATGCAGTATGAAAAGTTAGGTATGTATGGGAGGTGCCACGTGCCCTTTTCCAATAGCTCCAATTTTTCACCAAGAGTATGCGATCGATTTCATATATCTCCATACAAAGTTCCAGAACTCTACCATGCACATTTCAAGAGGTATGTAGTATGAAAAACTCGGTTTGTATGGGAGGTTCCACGTCCCTTTTGTGTATCGAGATTTTTGTGAGCCTATAACCATCCTTTGAACGTCTGCAGCAGATGTCCGAAACTTCGAAAAAATCGGTTCAGCCGTTCTCGAGCTTTGCGATATACATAGAATCTATGTTATAGATGGATAAGAGTTGCTGCATTTAATACTGGCTCAGTTAGTAGTTCGTACAAAAAAACATAGCTGCAGAGTTTTTATGTGTAATTATATACATACAAATGTATATTAGAGTGGTCCAAAAAAATAAAGTCGGAGTTTTAATGCCGGCACACCCTAGGATTGATCTATATCGAAAACAAGTATACTCCAATTTTTTTATTTTGAAATCAAAAAATATTTAGGGAGTGCTCAAAGCGCTCAAAGTTTTCCATGTATTTTATATAGAGAAAAAACATCTTTTCGTAGAAATAGTGTAGAATTCTTGAAAATCAATATTTTTCGATCGGAAAACTTTACTTATCTTCAGAAGACTCCCAGTAATAATACTCAATTGTTTTTTTAACAATTTTATCATGGTAACTATATTTTATAGGTCCTCCAAAGCCCTTAGAAAATGCAATGGGGGGACCAATAAAAAATCGTTTATCATTAAAAATGGTTAAATAAACAATTGGATAGTAATACTGGAAGTCTCCTGAAGGGAACCACAGTTTTCCGGTCGAAAAATATTGGTTTTCAAGAGTTTTATAACATTTCTACGAAGAATTGTGGTTTCTCCATATAAAATACATGGAAAACTTTGTGCGCTTTGAGCACTCCCTAAATATTTTTTGATTTCAAAATAAAAAAATATGGGTATATTTTTTTCGGTATATAACAATCCTAGGGGTTGGCGGCATTAAAAATCCGACCTTATTTTTTTACATACATTTTTGGACCACTTTAATGTATATACATAAATATTCATATACAAATGTAAGTGCTAACCATGGTACAATAAAAACAGGCGGAAGCCAATTTGACGTCAAACAAAAGTCAAAGTTTTCGGGTGAGTAAAAATAAAAATGAGCGTGTGTAAGGAAAAATTAAAAATTACATTTTACTCAAGGCATAACAAGGTAGAAGCAAGGTGTATTAAACAAGGTGTGATTGACAATTCAGTGCAGCTCTCTTTTAAGGTACTATAATGTCAAAAAGTATAAACAAACGAATTAACCTTTAGTGATGCCTGTATCTTATCAGCACTGATGCCCTAGGCTTTTATTTCGATTATAGTTTTGTTTTACTTACATTACCTGGAATATATATATTTCGTCAATAAAAGTTTTAGCAATTTTCTTGTTTTTAATTGCCCAAGTTTTATGCTTTTGCGCGTTTATTTTTATACTTAAATTTTTTATCCTAAACATTATTCGACACTTATAAAAGTAGAATTTTACATTTGTTTCCAATTTTATATGTGAGCTTAACTCTAACAATTTTGAAATTAAATTTTTTTCATGCGAAATAGTTTTACATTAAAGACTTTGCTTCGAGCAGCTTTAAATTAAGCTCTTCCATACTTGCTTGCATGGTTTTAATTATTTCGGTAAGAGGAAATACTTCTGTTCTCAACGCGCATTCTAAAGAGTCGCCTGTTTGAGTTTGGACGTCAACAAAGAATGTATCCTGATCGCGTACTCAATCCTCACTTGTATCAGTTATTTCGTATGGCATTGGGACTGCGCATGGGTATCAACGAGCTCGTTGGAAAGTGTTTGATTTAGACATCACTTTCCTTGAAGTGGTTTTCACAAATGCGAGAGAAATCACGCAGTACAACACCACAGCTTTCTTCCCATCGCTGCCGTCTTAATTCGCAACTAGGTGGTTTAAAACATCGCACTGTTTTCGTGTCCTGACTTTTATTGCATTCAGCGCACCGTTCAATCGTTTTGCTCCGTTTCATCTAGGTTTCCTTACATTAAATATTTAAGAAAAGTCGAACGTATTTACTTATTACCCAACTTTAAATGTACTTACTAGCTCTCCTCGGCGGTTTATCTCTTAAAAAATTCCCGTTTATTAAGAAAATTTGTTGCTTGAAAAATTTGTGTGTAACTTTTTTTTGAACAAATTAAAATTTGAAAGAAAAAATTCGAATGGGTTAAGAATTCATTTCAGTTTGACATTATAGCCTGTTTCTTAAGAGACAATGTCAAAATCAATCACACTTTGTTGAATACATTTTGNAAACTTAAAGCTAATACCATGATAAAAACATAGTAAGGTAAAACCCAAGGCATAACAAGGTAGAAGGGATTTCGACATTTCTCTCTTTTGAACTGCGACTGAAATGTCAACTCTTAACCCTATACTATTCAAAAATTTTTTTTTATATAAATTTTCAATTGTGAGCTGTGCGACTGATTTCAAATACATATAAAAAGAAAAGGAATTGCGAGCGGTGCGTTGTGTTTGTCAAGAGCCTGGACAACAAACTTGTGCGTTATTTTAAACATTCGGATTGTCAAGTGAAGCGGCCACGTTGGCCAATTTGCTGAGATGTTTCATTAGGAGACTCTTCACGTGTGGTCGTGACTTTATTTGTTGCCCATCGCAGCCGAGTATTTCTAAGTGGACGCGTTTGGTCCCAGGTGCAGGATTTATCATACCGAATATGAAAAGAAAATCTCCCTTTCGTATACATACATGGATAGGCCAAATTTCAAATGGTGGTCTGATAAAACCTAAACCAGTATTCCTTGTTGACATAAAGAAACTGAAAGTAATTTTTAATAAATTTAATGGAAAGGAAATTTCGAATAGGAAAAATTTAATAGCTAAATTATTGAAGTTAAGTTCTGATGTAAATTTAGAAGAATCAAACTTTTTTAATGACTAATATACTTTAGAATTAAGTATTTCAATAAAAAAATAAATGCTCAAAAACATTGGGATAGTAAATGCAAGAAAATTGTCAAAACGGTTTTATAAATGAGTGTGTTTCATTTAGTGTGTAATTTTGTGTAAGTATGCATTCCCATATTTACATTAAACCCAAAATTCAATAACCCATATTTGATAAAACTCAACATCTTTGAAATGAAAGTTTTTGTAAATATGAAAATATTTAAAATCTCATTAGAATCAGCTTCATTTTATTTATTGAATTTTCGATTTGTTTGGTAGGCGAAATCGGGCTGAAACCACGCCCACTTCCCATATAACGGTAATTTCCAGAAATACGAAAACTGCGATATTTTAGTAACTACTGAAGATAATTCACTCAAAATTGATATTTAACTACAATAATTTTCAGACGAAAAATAAGACTATTATATTATTACACGCCCACTTATGATCACATATATGTATCTCGGTAACCTTTCTACCAATTTGTACCAAACTCGGTACGGTTATTGTGCTTGCCACATAAAAGTAAAGCACTGAAAATTATTGAAATCGGACTAAAATTACGGCTGCTTTTCATATAACGGCGAATTTCTGAAATGCTTGAAACTGCAATATTTCGAAATTTAAGGACGCTAATTTACTCAAAATTGATACACCCCGGCTTAGCACCTAGCGGTAGCTTTCGGAAAGGTGAAAAAACATATATTTAATACTTGCGCCGGGTATTTAATGTTCGGCTCCACCCGAACTTAGACTTTCTTACTTGTTTTATTATGTATTTGAAATCAGTCGCACAGCTCACAATTGAAAATTTATATAAAAAAAAATTTTTGAATAGTATAGGGTTAAGAGTTGACATTTCAGTCGCAGTTCAAAAGGGAGAAATGTCGAAATCACTTCTAACTTGTTATGCCTTGATTTTACTGGTTGACGTGTTTATATAAATTTGAAGTTTATTTTCATTTATTTATTTTCTTTATACTATGTCTCCATTGTGAGATTTAATGAAGATTTAGCCCTCTGACGAGATTTGACGTTAAATCTTTTGAGATTTATCATATAAAATTAAATCTCGAAAGGTAGTAGATTTAACTTAAATCTTCGTCAAATCTTCAATAATATTGATCAATAACTACAATTTGTTGGATGTGGCAACCACAAATTCACATGCCATAAGTCAAATGACATTTGTGTTTTCAATATACAGTTGAGGACATTGAAATCTAGCCTATCATAAAAACATGAATTCTCGTATTTTTAGGTAATTTTATATTTTTGTTAGTTTGGGAGGAAAATTAGTAATACATATTTACATAACTTTGGTTGTAATAAATTAAGAAAATGTTATTTTTAAAACTAAAAATTTAGAAGAAATGTTTTATAGTAATATCATGCAGAGTCTTCTCCGCTTTCTATAAGTTATTTACGCGCTGCGACAAAAAATTTATAAATTTCGGTAATGGTTCTGCTTCGATAACATTGCACCGAACATCCTCTAGAACTCAGTTCGTATTCATGATATGCCAAAGGCCCACGATTGGGTTTTCGGTTCCCTCCTATGAATAAGAGAGTTCTACAAAAATTTTTCTTTCCGCAAATGTTTTTTACCGTTTTGATTTTTCTTAAATTCGGGAAAATGATTCGGAATATGGTACCATTCTTTACACTTTCCAAACTATATATTATACATACATATTTACCA
This sequence comes from Rhagoletis zephyria, assembly GCF_001687245.7. Lineage (NCBI taxonomy): Eukaryota > Metazoa > Arthropoda > Insecta > Diptera > Tephritidae > Rhagoletis > Rhagoletis zephyria. The sequence continues at coordinate 32,889 of NW_016157868.1, forward strand.
CGAATAAGAAGCCAATAATATTCAGAATTCATATAATGAAATTCCGCTTGGTACCTTCCTTTTATCTGTCTGTATATCAATGTCCGCAACTGTATTTGTAAAATCATACATAAGCAAACGTCAAATATTTAAAAATGTGAACGTCAAACATATCTCGTAATGGTAATGGAAAAGGTTGTGATTTAGCAACTGGATTTATTAAATCTTAATGGATAAATCTCTCAATGGAGACATAGTATTAGTTAAAACTTGTTAACTTGTATGTTGTTTCCTTTTTTTGATTTATGAGTTGCAGTGTTGTTGGAGGGACTTTTCGGCATAAGGGTCATAGGAACAGCACTTGATGCCTTTCCTGTACCTCCTGGTGTATTTGTGAAATCTGCTCCTTTAAAAGGTTTAACGCACAGCCAGGGGCGCACCCAGGAATATATTTTAGGGGGGGTTTTATATTTCTGAAGATATATCACCGGAAAATACTGAAAATTTTCTTCAGATAATGCGCTCTTTAAAATATATTTATGCAAGTTTTATGTACAGTATGTAATAAATAAATAAGCGTTTTAAAATTCATAAACTGCACTTTATTTACATAAGATTAACAGAACTCAAACACTTTTAACCGACTTTAAAAAAAGGGGAGGTTATCAATTCGCCGGAATACGTAAGTTTGGACCACGTGAACCGATTTCAATAATAATTTTTTTGTAGGAAGATGGTACCTCAAGGTTCGGCCCGTAATTTGGTTTAGAGATCCGATGATTGGATCATGAAGAAATTAACGGTACCCCTAAATTTGAATATAAGAATTGAAGTCGGTGTTCTTTCCTTAAAAACTACTTTTTTTAATAAAAAGTTCTATAAACTCAAGATGCACTCAACTTTCAAAAGTACCTAATAAAAAATTTTAAAAAAGACTCAGTAAAAATAAATTTATTAATTCCATGAATTTTTGCCCTTTTATGTTCCTTTTTTCGATTCCTGGTTTTTGGCTTTCGATAAAAATGGTGATTTTTCACGATTTCTAAATTTTTTTAATATTTCGAATACCGAAAAAATTAACTGAACTCTCAAGAAAAACGAAAAATTCATATAAAACGACGGACGAGAAATGGAAAAGAAATTTTCTACCAAAATTTCTTAAATCAGTTTGCAGCTCTCAAGAAAAAATGCTCGTATATTCACATGGTACAATAAAAACAGGTAGAAGCCAAATTGACATCAAACCTACAAAAGTCAAAGTTTTTGGGAGAGTCAAAATAAAAATGAGCGTGTGTAAGGAAAAATACAAAATTACATTTCGCTGGTTGACGTTTTTGAGTAAATTTGAAGTTTTGTTTTTATTTATTTATTTTCTTTAGTTAAAATTTGTTAACTTGTATATTTTCTGTTTTTGATTTATGAGTTGCGGGGTTTTTGGAGGGACTTTCCGGCATAAGGGTCATAGGAATAGCACTTGGCATCAAACGTGCCTTTCCTGTACCTCCCGGTGCATTTATGAAATCTGCTGCTTTAAAATGTTTAACGCACAGCAAGGCATTTCGCTGCAGCTCTACCCCACAGCTGCTTTCCCAACGCTCCTTACGCCAAGGACATTGAGGCACGTTAAAAAAATGAGTGGTGGCTTCTTTATATTTAACACCACATAAAAAACAGCGCTTCAGATGTTGCATTTTTAACACACTACACTAAGTATAAACCGCACAACACTACAAAAATTCAAATGCTAATTAAAATTTGTCATTAACGAACATTCAAAAAAAGAACGACATGTCACTCAAAGCGTAACGAAATGTAGGAAATAAAAGGAAAACAATTTGAAGTTTAAAGGTTTGGTTATCATGAGAGCAACGTCATTTTGGCTTCTACCTGTATTTATGTGCCTTGGTATATTCATTTCCTCATGAAAATTGACAGCAAAAGCAAAGCGCTTTTTCAAGCAACAGAAATTATAATAAATATTTCTTATAATTTCCTTGAGAGCTGGATTCTTAGCTTAAAGATACAGTTTGTATTTGAGGTTATTAGCTTTAGGGGGGGTTTGAACCCCATTAGCGCACAGCAAGGCATTTCGCTGCAGCTCTGTCCCACAGCAGCTTTCGCAACGCTCCTTACGCGAAGGACATCGGGGCTCGTTAGAAAAATTAGTGGTAGCTACTTTACATTTAACACCACGTATAAAACAACGCTTCAGGTGTTGCATTTTTAACACATACACATAAGCCGCACAACACTACAAAAATTCAAGTGTTAATTAAAATTTGTTATTAACGAACATTCAAAAAAAAAAACAACGATATGACCAAAATGTATTCAACAAAGTGTGATTGATTTTGACATTGCTCTCATAAGAAACAGGCTATAATGTCAAATTGAAATGAATTGTTAACCCATTTGAAAATATTTTTTTTTTTAATTTTGAATTTGTTTAAAAAAAATTTACACAAATATTTTTCAAGCAACAAATTTTCTTAATAAGCGTGAAATTGTTAAGAGATAAACCGCCGAGGAGAGCAAGTAAGCACATTAAAAGTTTGGTAGTAAGTAAATATGTATGTTCGACTTTTCTTAAACATTTAATGTAAGGAAACCAAGATGAAACGGAGCAAAACTTTTGAACGGTGCGCTGTATGCAATAGAAGTCAGGACACGAAAATAGAGCGATGTTTTAAACCACCTAGTTGCGAGTTAAGACGGCAGCGATGTAGTGTTGTACTACGTGATTCATCTCGCGTTTATGAAAACCACTTCAAGGAAAGTGATTTCATTTGTTGTCCGTCCGAGTCAAGCACTTTCAAACGAGCCCAAAACTATTTTGCATAAAAAAATTTAATTTCAAAATTGTTAGAGTTAAGCTCTCATATTAAATTGGAAACAAATGTAAAATCATATTTCTATAAGTGTCGAATAATGTTTAGGATAAAAAATTTAAATATAAAAATAAACGCACAAAAGCATAACACTTGGGCAATTAAAAACAAGAAGATTGCTAAAACGATTTTATAAACAATTTGTTTTATTTTATTGACAAAATATATATATTCCAGGTAATGTAAGTAAAACAAAACTATAATGAAAATAAAAGCCTTGGTATCAGTGCTGACAAGATACATGCATCACTAAGGGTTAATTCGTTTGTTTATACTTTTTGACATTATAGTACCTTAAAAGAGAGCCGTACTGAGTTGTCAATCACACCTTGTTTAATACACCTTGGATATGTTTTCTTTGTACTTTATATTCGGCATAGCTATTAGGCGCATACTTACATATATTACCAAACGTAGGCTAAATACTGTTTTGTTTCCAAACCGGAATTTTTAGTATTTGGAAGTATCAAAAAGTATGTATACATTTATATATGCACAGATTCGTAAAATTAAATTTTGGTTTGTTAATTTTTATTATAAAAGCTTGACCGGAAAAGGCCGGAAAAGGCTCTCATGTTTCCCCTAGGGATTTTAGGCCTACCGGTCTTTCGCTTTTGCTAAACACGCTTTTGCTAAAAACGCTAGAGAGGCTGATAGACATAAGAAACGCGATTCCTCGTGACTGTCTTTCAAGAGCCCAATATGTTTATTGCAAGAAAAGGTCGGTGAAGACCGCCCTGCACACATTGGTAAAGCGGTCAGAGGAAACCTTCACGCATGAAGATTATGCAGTAGGGGCTTTCTTCGATATCGAGGGGGCCTTCAACAATGTTACTCCAGAGGCAATAGTAAAGTATTTTCATAATCTGGGGGTGGAAAACATTTTAATAAGGCTTATCTACAGCTTACTTGGTGACAGAACTATCGCGGAGGAGTAGGGGAGCGTCTGCAGAGTCAACAGGAGCACTCTCTCTCCCTCGCTCTGGATTGCGGTTGTAAATGACCTTCTAGAGGAACTATAAAAAGTGGGCTGTCGGGTGATCGCCTATGTAGCTGATGTGGAACTTTTGGAAACCGGATTTAAGGCGATATTGTTTCAAGAAGTCCTGGTTAAGTGGAACTCACTAGAGAAGGCCACACTTGTAAAACAGGAATTAGGAACCACACTTACACTGACGCTTAACATACATATGTAGAACACAGCGCCTCGGATATTGCAGACAGAATTGCGTCAGTTGGGCGAGAAATCTGAAATGCGAAGTCAAATCAAACATACAAATTCGCAATACCAAAATGAAGCATTTCAACGCATTTAATCAAAAAATAACGAAGCAAATACGTTCCAATTATGGAACTATTTTATTGAACACACTCAGAAACAAAAGCTCTCCAAAAGCTTTTGTTCGTTTTTGACATATTGAATTTTACAAATCAAAACAAACTCAACGTAATAAATAAACCTTTGATATTTGTATATACAAATTGTTAATTTACGCATAAATTCGCACAATTTTAGCTAATTCAAATAATAATTGCCTCTTATGTGTCAATCACGTGTTAAAAAATATGAGACCTGCAGTGTTTGTTTACATTCATTTTGTTTTTCTTTTCCGTTTTCAATTGATGAGAAGTCAAACGAAATGCGAATCAAGCAGTGTAAACGCCTTCAAATGACTGATTTTAAATCACGCATTTGGATCCAATGTAAATGTAATATAAAACACGTTACCTCTCAAGGGCTAGTGATGGGGGTTCTGACAGGCTATTGGTTTTCATGCGGTGAGATTAGGAATTTAAACTGATCCTTTTGTATCAGCTCCCAAGAGAAAGATGAAATGGAATCATCTCCACACTTTCTTTTAGACTGCCCAATCATCGCGAGTCTAAGTTGGAAGCATTTTGGTTCGCACTCCTGAACAAACACTGAGCTCTCAGGGATTGAAATTAGCCGCATTCGAAATTCCGTAATCGGCTCGCGGCGTCAACTTAACCCAACCTAAAACTATGTTCACATATCAATATTATCTCAAACAAAGCTCGTTTTTTAATCACCCCGTTTACACTGGCAAATCTCAGATTATTAGCCGTCAAATTTGTTGTGCTTGTTATTCTCACATCTCAAGGAAAAGTTATGTTTCTTCTCTGTGCCACCGTGATCACGTTTTTCTACTATAATAAGCAATATAAATATATTTTAACTTAACATTTTATTAAAAATGCCTTTAAAAACCTCTTTTACTTGCTAGCGTACATTTTTGTTTACTTTTACATTTGGCGTTTCTCTATCGGTTAAATCTGAGATTATTTTATAATTACAGATTAACAAGGGACGAATTTTATATGGCTAATCTCTTGTTATAATTACAGATTAGGGTGTTAAGCTCGAAAATGAGGATAATCTACTTATATGTGAACCTAGTATAAGCTGTACTTCTTTGAGCTATGAAATAGTTGGTGACATTAGTTATTATACACTTTTCCTGTAAAAAAAAGCTGTACCTCTTTGAGCTCTCAAATAGTTGGTCACATTAGTTATAACCCCTAAGTGCGGCCGCAGGCCGCCTACTCAGTAAGAAGCCCTACTTTTCCGGCAACACATAAAGGAGAATTCTACTTATGGGTTAGAAAGAAGTTCGTTTTCATGTATGCACTATTTCGGTTTTTGTAATATGCATTATTTCGGTTTTGAGTCGAAACTGTGCATGTATGAATTACTTCGTTTTTCTTATATGCATTACTTCGGTTTTGAGACGAAACTGTGCATGTATGCATTACTTCGGTTGGTTTCATATGCATTATTTCGGTTTTGAACCGAAACTGTGCATGCATGCATTACTTCGTTTTTCTCATATGCATTATTTCGGTTTTTTGCGTATGCATGATTTCGGTTTTTTTCATATACATACATTATTTCATAAGCACGGTTTCCGTCGGCACATTTCAGGTAGTTTGCCACCACTCGTAACTTCCTGCAAGTTCGTGTAAAACCCTATAAGTTCATTGAGTACTGGATAAGAGCTAATACAAGATTGCACAAAGAGAAGACGAGAGTAAGAGGAAATGCCAACCAAATGATTCATAACTTTAACGTAAACCTAGCGACAGATGAAGCAGAACCACAGATTATATTCCTAAAAGAAGAAAAACTAAATTTAGGAATATATACAAATATAAATGCTCAAACTACAAACTTACAAACAGTAATTGATGCGACGTATTCAAGACACTTTAACGCCCTTAAGTCACAAGTATATACAAGTATCATATTTTATCAATCATACATAATTCCATTTTTCAAAGATAATAAAAATGAAAATGAATAAAAATAAATAAGTCAGCCAAATTAATAAAATGAAGTGAAACTAATGTTTTGCAAAAAACTGCATTTGTTTGTCATATGATTAGTCGCGCCCGAGTCTATGTACCACTGCGTGTCTGTCATTTTCTCTTTTGCATTTGCATGCATATTCACGCCTTTGGCACATACCTGCATTTTCGACGCAAAGAGAACTTCTCTTTTTTTCTCGCTCACGTTTCTCTTTGTCCCTGGCAATTTCGCGCGAAATGACCGATATCTTTATAGCCCGAACACAATGGAAACGACGAGCTACAAACCACAGCTGTCAAATTATTTTAACACGTACTCTTATGTAGATAATTATTTTGGCGACGACCGGGCTACGCGACGGCTGTGGTTGTGGCCAGATTAGATCTATTTCTATTTTTCTGGCGACAGATAAGGTTCTTCCTCTTCTTTTATGTCAAACTCATACAAATTCTTGATGTCGCTGCCGCGTTTAAAGAAATCATGCCGCCATCGACAAAGCGTTTAGATAATGAAGATGACAAATTGGAAGCTGTGGTCTGTAGCTCGTTGTTTTCAATGTGTTCAGAACTTGACACTTATGACATTTTTTGAGCTTATTTGTCGAATTTAGCATCCTGAAGTACGACTTTTAACTTCTATAACCGTTAAGAAACAATAATAATAATTAAATTACACTAGTTCACTTCTGAAACTGCTTTTTAATGTCCAAGTATGGGAATTGTTGCGTATGGTGTTATTGCATGCACCCCACCCATGGTTGAATTATACCATGATTCAATAATGAAAGGTTTTGTGAGAAAACCTTTATCTCGCTCTAATTTTATCAATGACACTCCCACCCTACTCCTAAAAACAAAAACAGTGATATTTTTTTTCCAAATTTCTTTGCAAGTTTTAAGAACATTTTTAAATTGTTAGTGGTGAAATTTTTACTTTTTAAATTTGAAGAAATGTTTGTTCTTCATTCGCTGGCATCAACAAGACAAAATGGGTGAGAATCGTTGGACTACAGAAATTCAATGTAGGCTAAAGAGACGAAATTCCCTTAAATTCCGAAATGTATTTGTCGATATTCGTGGAGACCTCTTGATTCTGCCAAGTCGCTGTAAAGTAAAGCGTGCAATGGTTTTGGTAAATGAGCCAACGAAGGTATTTAGGTATTGTCCGCCACAACACAATCCTGGTGTCTCCGAAGAGACTTTGACGCAATATAACATTGCCAAACCGCATCCATAGGCTCAATCGTCACACAACAGCTCGGTTTAGTCAATGGCGCGATGTAATTGCACACTTAAAAGGTGTCCGCACGACGCGAATGTGGCTGGCGACCAACTTTGTTGAAAGCGATTAGTTGAAAGGCCGTTCAACCAAAAGTAGAATGCAAAGTTGAACAATGCAAACGCCTTTTTATGACGAATATTTTTAGATTTTTTTATATTTTGATATTTTTAGTCATTCAAATTTTTTTTCGTGCAACCCGGCCTGAGTGGTCGCTAAACTTGCATGAAAAATCGCCTCGTGCGAAAGCTNGTAGAATGCAAAGTTGAACAATGCAAACGCCTTTTTATGACGAATATTTTTAGATTTTTTTATATTTTGATATTTTTAGTCATTCAAATTTTTTTTCGTGCAACCCGGCCTGAGTGGTCGCTAAACTTGCATGAAAAATCGCCTCGTGCGAAAGCTCCATTACGCCACTTCTCATTTGACGATGTAGATCACGTTCCCTATCTCAGCCGTTCAGTAGCTGCGTGTTCTTTTTATTCTTCTTGAGTTCTTCCGGCACGAATCGTCAATTGCGGCTGTGTAAGCCAGTGTTGAATATTCTCCCCAGAACATTAATAGTGCGACATCAAAGAATTCGAATTACCATATTCGAAACAATCGAGCCACAACTGCGAAAGAGACGTAAGTTCCAAATTTTTTTATTTGCCGTTATTTTTAAAATAAATATTGCATATTTTCCACAAACAAATAGCTTCTTCATATTCATCATCTCTCAAACAAATACAACAAAAAAAGGTGAAAGTGGACCATCCATTCTCGAGTTATGCGCCATCTGACGTACGCTAGTTTGGTATATACATAGAAATATTTATTTTTAATAACAATCGGGGGTTATATTCGAAGTAAATAAGCCTGTTTAAATTAAATAATTAAATCAAATTCGTTTTTGTTTTAAATTACCACCATTCATTGTTATCCACACCTTTTTATGGAATTTAGCTCCCATTTTAGGAAGAGTGATTGAATTCTTCCCCTTTTTCTCCTGCTTCCATAAACCATCCCTGTGGGTGGGAGTGCCAAGTTTTAGAAAAAAGCTACTTACAAAACCTTTAATAATTGAATCATGGAATTATACCAGGTTAAGTAAAATTGGAGTGAGAAAAAATATTTTGACACTGCCTTATATGAAAACATGCGTATAAAATGTGACTATAAGACAGCCGAATGTCAGAAAATAAAGCGAAAAAGCTGTTTTATTACTTCACCTGTTTATTGCGGCATTCATGAGAGTAGGTAAAATCATGACACAAAAAAGAAGGTAGTTTCATTACTACTATTTTTTGATTATAAAGCAGATTTTGGCATATCTCCAGATGTAAACATTAAGCATAGCTTTGCCAAATTGAAATTTTTTGATAGGGGAGATTTTCTTTTAAATTNATAGCTTTGCCACATTGAAATTTTTTGATAGGGGAGATTTTCTTTTAAATTTTTGGGAGTAAAAGTTACATACAAACAATAGTAAGTTGATGTATTCGATAATTAAATTTGAACGTTTTTCTAAAGCGTTTGAAAGATCCTTTGAATAATATCGATGTGCAGAGATGAAGAAATAAAATAAAATCTAGTTTTGAAACATTTATTTATTAAATCTGTTTTTCATTTTATTTTAAACAAAATAAATAAATTTACATAACGAAACTCTTTTTTTTTGTTAAATAGTCCGAAGAAGATGTATTGTTAGATATTTCGTCATTGAAGCATAGTCTGAAACCACGATTCGGAGAATGTTGAATGGTCTCATTGCCCTCACAATGAAAGGAGTCACAATTATGAATTCTCCGAAAATTAAGTATCTATAAACAACTCTGGATACAAAACTTTCGTGGAAATCTAACGAGGAACACAAAACCTCTAAAGAATGGGCAGCATTTTGGCAATGTAAACTGGTATTTGGATTTATACCTCTATGATCAGACCCATAATTAGCTATGCGTCAGTGATAGGGTGGTGCAGATTCTCAATCAAGAGCGTGGGAAGTCTGCTTGCAAAATTTCAAAGAACTACTGCCGTGTGCGGTACGAAAGATTTCTCTACAATACGTGGCGTTGCTCTTGATGCACTGCTGCACTTACCGTCATTAACTTTTCTCTTGGCAAGTATGCTTCGGTCTTCCAAGCTGAGGCTCAAAGATATGGACTACGTGGTGGAAAATAGGTGGAGCGGAAGGAGTTTACGTGACGGCCAAGCTGCACTTAACACACTACTTACTTCCAGACTCTGAGTGCCAGTTCAATCGGGAGTACCTCCTATCGTCCACAACTATAATATTTATCATATCATGAATTTCAATTTTTGTTTTTGCGCATATCGCAATTTCTTTTTAATTTTGTAAATATATTCTTTACAATAAATGATTATTAAGGACTAGGTATGGCAGCACGAAATGTCACAATCTGCTTAATTGTCAGGTAGTTAATATGGCGCCCGAAAAGTGACAATGAAACTACCTTCTTTTTTGTATCATGGGTAAAATTATACTTATTTTTACATCACTACTTCGTACCACACGCTTCATCTTCGTAAACGAAATCCACATTTCGGATATGGGGAAACCAGTGATGATAATTCAGAAATTTTAGCTGAAGATAAAACTCAAAACAATATTCTCTGTGTTATATGCTGCGAACAAGAACGGCAAGTTTTTTTTGTTCCATGCCATGGCGGAATTATACCAGGTGAAGTAATTAGAGCGAGAAAAAGATTTCGACACTGCCTTATTTGAAAAATTTTCTTTAAAATTGACAGAAAATAAAGCGAAAAAGGTGTTTTATTATTACGCCATCGTTCCATGCAAACATTTTAAGATTTTCCAACAATGTTTTCAACATATTAAAAGGCTTGCAGATAAAAAAGCGCTATGTCCAATTTGTTGAGCAGTTGTTATAGACGACTCTTTTCCTATATTTTGCCAGACTTTTCATAAGTAAAAATATTTTTTGAATATTACTTTCTTCATATGAATTATATCACATTTTGTGTTTAATTGTATTTTTGGAATAAACAAAGTTCTTATTCCTTCTATCAGTAAACACTTTTTGTTACAAATAGTATAAATAAGCAATGGGAAATAAGGAAACATTTGTTTTATTTCCAACCTTTGTTGGAAATAAATCAAAACTCAGATTTTGGTATTATTTCCCATTTAAAAGTGATATAAAGCAAATTTAGCGCTATTGCCATTTGTGTTACCGCTGAACCGAACCAAACAAATTTTTCATCCGGTTCACGTCCCTGTAATTAGAAACAAGCTGTGTATAACAGAGTAATTCATTTCTCAACACCTTCCCTGGATTAATTATTTTAAAAATTTTAGTTGCACATACAATTCGGGTACATAAATTTTAACATACATATTCAATGCATAAAAGATACATACAAGAAATGTATTTCGAAAAATATTATTTTAGGCCGAATTTAAACGTTAAGTGTTTCAACTTTTGTACAGTGACGCCTTTCGTTAGAATATCTGCGGTCATTTCATTGGTTGGCAGATATTTTAGTTCCATACGTTTACAGTCAATTTGTTTGACAGTTATTACTTTTTGTTTTTTTTTTTACGGTGAACCGTATGTTTATATCACCTTTCTTTTCTATGGGAAGAACATCGTTGTTGGCAACAACAATAACTTTATTTTCTGTTCTCTTTGAGTTTTGCAAAAAACTGCTATTGATTGTCATATGATTAGTCACGCCCGAGTCTATGTAGCATTGCGCGTCAGTGTCTGTCATTTTATTTTTTACAACGCTTTTATCAGCTTGCAATGTTGTATGTCCAGACCACCATACTATAAATATAGCAAAGGTATTTATGGCAAACATAGTCTGGATATCAACCTCGTCGTAGGTATCATTTCAAAGACATACAATTAGAGAAACTCTAGAGATAGATGTCGCCTCGCCAGAAGAAATTAAAAATATGCACTACGTACGCTACAGCGGAAATGGACGACACGCCATTTCTTTAAATGAAATTGATTGCTGCTATATGTATGTATGTACATATGTAGGCATTAGGGATGCCAAAATACCAGGAAAATTGGGATCCCGGGATTTCGGGATATTTTTTAGGTAATCCTGGGATCCCCGGATTTATCCCAGGATTCAAATTGAGTCATCAATTTTATGAATACGAGTAAAAGTTCAGTATCTGAAAGCATTTAAACATACCATATAAAATTTACGATAATCTGATTGTAAAACTCATATATCGCTAGCTTAGAGTGAAAAGTTGCTAACTTCGCTTTTAATGAAAAATCATATTTTATTTATTTATTTATTTATTTATTTATTTATTTAATCTAGAAAATAAACATTTCGTATAGACTATCCGATAAAACAAAGTATAAATTGATAACTATTTTAGCATACTATTTAAAAGTAGTTTGAAATTAGATTTGGAAGAAGAGAAATCGATAGCAGAAGAGTTTAAGGGCGAATTAAACTCGTTTAGAGCTCTGCGAATAGGCGCATTATTCACATAATTATTTCTGACGAAATCCAGAGAAAAAATGTCATGATTCCTAAGGCTTCTTGGTGGGATATTAAATGTAATGCGTTCGAGTAAGAACGGCGCGTCAATCGCACCCCGTATAATGTCAAAAACGAAAGTAAGAGAAAGAATAATCCTCCTATTGTACAGTGATTTAAGGTTTATGAGCATGCATCTAGCAGTGTAAGATGGGAAAGGGTCAGCGAAATGTAGAGAGCGTAGAGCATAACGAATAAAAGATTTTTGGATACGTTCAATTCTGTTGATATGACAATCATAATATGGTCGCCAGATGATGACAGCGTACTCGAGCTTAGAACGAACAAGAGTAGTGTATAATAGTTTTATGGTATAAGGATCAGTGAAGTCCGAGCAGCAACAGCAGTGGCGTCAGACAACAACGAACGAAGTTCAGCCACTTGAGAAGCGACAGCATTATGCGATTCGCCGGCAGAGTGAATTTTTAGCTCAGCACCAACAAATTTCTTCAAATCATCAAACTGATTTTTTAGGTTATTTG
>NW_016157868.1:45545-49667 GCF_001687245.7 Rhagoletis zephyria
CATTGGAGTTGTTGATTTCCGAATGCAAAGAAATTATTAATTCTTTTAGATCATTAAATTGCTTCACTAAATCTTTAAATTTAGTTTCAAAGGCGGTTGAAATTAAATCAACACTGAGCTTTTGAGTCACAAGAACTGCATCGAGAGCTTTACTGAGTTTCTCCGGCATAAAAACACACTCTTCACAAAGATATAGCAAATTACGTTTTGTTTTGATCAAATTCATATCATATTCAGACATTTCTTTACAGCACGCACGGTGGAAAGTTTTTTTGCAAAATCCATTACACGGCAACAGATTAGCGTCAGATCTTGAAAAAGATTTATTACATTTCCCGCAAAAGTTATCCATTGCGAAGAAATCCGATAAAAAAACACCAGAGCGAATAAAAGCACGTCTGCACACACCGATGGTTTGTTTTATTATATTTTGATATAGGAGGCTAGATAAATTAATATTGCATCGTTTCGAAAAGGGTAAAGGTCCTTGTTTTATGTTTTCTCGTTTATACTCAATGTAAGGAAAATTTGCTTAGGCCAAAAAAAGCTCCGAAAATTCGATAAGGCCAAAAAAGTTCGAAATCTTTTAATAAGGATCGAATCCCTCTGATTCGTATGGAGTTTTGCTTTGCTTTAAACAGGCAAAATGTTGTATTCAAAGGTTTGCGAAATACTTGAAGAAAATGGCTATACGAAGTTTTTTCCTCTCCTGTACAATTTTTAAATTGGGACTTAGCAGCTTTGCACTCTACGCTAGCGATATTTATTTATTCAATCAGAAAAATTTTAAAGTAAAACATTTTTTTAATTTTATTTAAAAAACCATGTGATTGAGGAACGTATACATCACAAATAATAATTTAAAAACCAGGTACTTTTGAAAGTAACGATTAATAAAAAACATAAAACAAAAATATTCAAAAACGATTTCTCTAAACATGTTTATTCTACTCTATAAATAAATGGCGAATGGAGATTTTTTTCGCAATTTACTAGATATTTTGAGGGTGTACGAGTCAAACGGATGTCAGAATCGGATTCAGCGGGTCGAAATACATGTTGGTAGGTGGGTCCGGTTAAAAACACACACCCCTTATCTCCGGTGTTGTTATTATTGCACTTAAAATGTTTTCATATGAGCAGCAAAGGATTCAAAGCGGAGTCATCTAAGCTTGACCTTCAGTTTTTACATACAAAACCTACTGATGAAAAACATATTTCGGCATCAACACTTTTAGGCTGAACTGCCAAAAGGTAGACATAATCCATTTGAAGATACCCCTATCTCCTCCATTACAAAATATTTGAGCTTCTTTTACCAGCACGTTTCTCGTTTTTCGATTTGAGGAAGTTTTGAGTAGATTGATCCAAAAAATTATCTAACTTCTCCTTAAAACTCACTGTTTCGTTTACATTAGCGACGCTATGAGTAAATTCATTNAAGTCAAGCTTTTTACAGTCAAGCTTTTTGTTAATTGCAGTCAAAACGGCATTTTACAAAAATCATACTTCAAAATTCATAAACAAATTCTTACTATCAATTCGGTATTTCAAAATTTTCGGGATCCCGGGATTTGCTTGCATTAATTTCCGGGTCCCGGGATTGGCATCAGTACTAGGCATATACTAAATGTGAGCAAACAACATTTTGCTTGCTTAAGCCCTGTATGCAGCTCTCAAGAAAACGGTCAAGAAAAAATTGCCATTATTTCGCGTGTGTGCCCAAGGAATTTTGATATTTTTGATACTTCACAGCCTGTTGCCTCACTCTTTCCTCAAGAAATAATGGAACGGGCATATACTTCTGTTGCAAACCTGGGTTGCCTTGTGCTCTTTTTTCACAAAAAACTTTAGAAAACCGTAGTAGAAAGTGTAGCAAATTCCTTAAGAACTGCGTACTGCCTTAAGGAAATTTGACTCAAGAAAATTTCTTAGCCATTTCTTGTACGTCATTTTATATGGAGTTTTTGCTTTTCTTGAGAGCTGCATACAGGCCTATAGTCTTCTGTTCTCTTCTCACTGCAAGTTGAAATATTTCAGTATCTATTGCAAAATTTTATACAGACAAGACTAAAAAGTATAAAATAAATTTAAAAAAAAAACTTTTTAATGTACCACGCTTTTATAAATGGACTAAAATTAGAAAATAATATTTCTCAGTCCCATAGACCTTGTTTTGATAGCTTTTGATTTTGAAAGCGTGGGGCGCATGTAATAGGCCTGATTTGAAATTGAAGAGTAATATATGTATGTATGTAGGTATATTAATAACGACCGCTTAAAATCGATCTCAAATTTGTACTTTCGCTGTAGAAATTTTAGGTCTATGTTGTGTATGTAGTTTGAATATTGTCAATTAAATCTAATGCTTTGTAAATTGTTTATGTAAAAAATCTGCATTATGTTAAAAAATCTGCATAAAAATATTTAAAAATCTTTTCAACGGAATCGTAAGAATGAGATTTTTGATGCTGTTTTTTTTACTTTTTTCAAAGATTGGCTTACGAAAAGCTTGAATAACTGGGCCAAAAATGTTCTGATTTAGACTTATGGGATCTCAGTAGAAAGGTATTTTCACACTTTTTTTTTTCTGGCTAAACAAAAAACGTCATTCGTGTCCCATCTTGTTTTTTCGAATACCAACACATCTTAATTCAACTTTGACTGACGTTTGTTCATCCTACCTTTCTCTTCCATCCTTTGAATGAGTTTATTAGCAAGGAAATAAAAAGGGTGAGAAAATACCTTTCCAATGACACCTCTTAAGTCTAAATCGGAAGAGTTTAGGTGCAGTTATTCAAGTTTTTCCTATACCAATCTTTGAAAAAAGTTAAAAAACAGCATCAAAAATGTCATCATTACGATTCCGTTCAAATTTTTTTTTTTAGATTTTTTAAATATTTTTATGCAAATATTTTAAGCTTAAACCATTATGGCATTTGAGGGGATTTTTTCGAAAAAAAATTTTTAAGAAACTATTCTTATTCATAAAAAACTCCATTTTTGGAGGTATTTTCAAATCGGTCCAGCTCACTTAAATCTTAATATTTTCAAGAAATATTTTGGTGGACGTCTTAAAATATAATAGATTTTATAATTCCAATGAAAAAATAGTACCGTTTTTTTTGTATGGGGAGTGATGCAGTCTAATGTACATATGTATGTTTATACTAGAGTCCAGCGCAAGTGTATTTGCCGCATTTCGTCAAAGGGAGTAGCAAATCTACTCTCTGTATACTTGTAGTACGGTAAGTACTTGCGTATTAAATTTCAATTCTGGTTGTTAGCCTACTAGTTGATATCGTTTGCAGCGCTGGTCCGTGAAATTGAAAGAGTAAAAATTGAATATGGAAATTGATGATATAAGGAAATGTTTACGGCCTTATTTATAAAAAATAACGTAGATTTAGGCAGTTGTTTAATGTGACATTTTCATAAAACTTTTGTATTCAAGCAGCTTTTTAAATCTATGTATGTACTTAAATTTTTATGAAAGTATTATTCTCTAATTTTCTATAAAACTATTTGCAGTCATTAACCAACAAATAAGTTGTCAAAAACAATAACTTAAGCAATGATGCTATACGAAATAAAATTATTAGTGGCAAATCAAAATTTTGAAAAGTGCCGATTTTCATATTCGATAGTTGGACATGGTAGCGACGAGATGTACGAGCATTTTTTTCTTAAGAGCTGCATACTGATTTAAGAAATTTTTTATAGAAGCAAATTTATTTTCCATTTATTGTGCGTAATTTTATATACATTTTTAGTTTTTCTTGAGAGCCTTTACAAATAAAAAAAATTTCGGAATATGTACATATGTACATACATACGAACCATATAACTTGATTTCAAGAGAAACGAATTTTCATTTGGCACGTTCAGAAGGCGCAAAAGCTCAGTAACTGGTGCGATTGCACCTTCTGAACGCGTTGTTGCGTACTTCTGATCAACTGAATTGTTGCGTGTTAGATATCGTAATATTTTTCTGATCATTTGAGAAAACATGTTGGTGTGTACCTTTGAGAGTTGAACTTGACAGCTAATGTATGAAGTCGTTCAAAAGACGCATAACGATCACTGATTTTTGTTTAGCAACGGTTGCGCTCAACTGCTGCG
>NW_016157868.1:49692-70801 GCF_001687245.7 Rhagoletis zephyria
ACAGCTCTAGTTTGTGGCGAGGAATGCCATTTGCATTCCAGAGGGCTATTTTAAGTGAGGTCATTATCTTGTTTGCTGAGTAGCAAGCATTTGAGCAGCGTATTTTGATTTCGCAATGAGTTCTTGCATTGTGTTTT
Organism: Rhagoletis zephyria; assembly: GCF_001687245.7. Taxonomy (NCBI): domain Eukaryota; kingdom Metazoa; phylum Arthropoda; class Insecta; order Diptera; family Tephritidae; genus Rhagoletis; species Rhagoletis zephyria. The sequence continues at coordinate 49,830 of NW_016157868.1, forward strand.
GCATGAAAGTCATGAAATTCATGATCTTTTGTTGCATCGACGCTATCATAGCTTCGATATTATATTGTTTTCCGTATTGTGCATGGGGATGCTGTTATTGCGGCGCAACTTCAGGTGCTGTCTTTGTAGGGGCATGGTTTTCTAAGCCTGATTTTAAGGCACTTGCAAACGAGGCGCCATTGACGCTGTTTGATAGACCTGTTGCGACGTGGCTCTTTTGGCGAAGAAAACGTTAGGATTCGTTTCGAACGGAAGCCACGCGTTGGTGATCCGGTTTTTTAACTCCTTATAGACTGGACAGCCTCTGTAGTTTGCTGTGTGATTTCCACTGCAGTTACCACATTTTTTTGCACGCGGGTCTTCTTTGTTTGATGTGCAAGTGGCAGAGACATGTAACTCTCCACAAGCTGCGCACACTGAGCGAAGTGTGCAGTAAGACCTAGTATGACCATACTCCTGGCAGTTGGTGCATTGTACAGGGCCATTTCGCTTATGCGGTTCTTCCACAGTTATTCTACGATGCAGCAGATATTCAGAGCTATCACGGAATCCATCGTAGAAAATCTACGAATTCAAATGCCCGCTACGAATATGAAAAAATTGCTATCACTGAATCCGAGTGAACTCGAAAATACCGTTGCCAGCTTCGAATGCTGATTCGAAATCAGTTAGTGCAAAGGAAACAACAGACATTTATGTATGTCATTTTGCTCACGCTGCCCAATCAGGCGCAATGGCCGAGTGTGCAAAGCACTAGACTACCAATTGAGAGAGCCGAGTTCGAGTCCGAGTCGTGGGGCAGTGGAGATTTTTTTATTTAATTTTTGTATATTTTTTTAATAAATATTTTTTTGAAGTGAAACTTCTTAATCGAGTTCGGAGATGGTTGCGTTAAATATTTAACACCAAGCCATAAAATCTGTATCGTTCGTTCGATTTTTAAAAATGAGGTGTCACATGAAAGGCCTTGTCCTTCGGGTGTGCAACATAGCTTTAGTTCCAGGAAAGGAGTTGCCACATGTTAGATAAACGAATTAAAAATTTCTCTGCCGCAGAGGGTTGCGTTAAATATTTAACACCAAATCATAAAATCTATATCGTTCGTTCGATTTTCAAAAATGAGGTGTCAAATGAAAGAGCTTGATCTGTAGATGTGCAATATAGTTTTAGGTGTTTAAAGGGTTGCCATATATACGAAAACCAAATTCAGATTATTTATCAAAAGAAATGGTTTCGAACGAACTGTATTTTTTAGCTACATGTAGGAGGGTTGCCACCTGTTTCAAACGTCAAATTTAGTTAATTTATAAAATAGTCTTATGCATAAAATACTATATAGTAAGCGTGAAATGAAAGGGCTTAACGAAACAGAATTAAAATATTTTTGAGGTGCTTGAAGACGGTGACCACCTGTTTAAAAAGTTGAAGATGAAGATGAAGATCAAGATCAAGATCAAGATCAAGATCAATCAAGATCAAGATCAAGATCAAGATCAAGATCAAAGATCAAGATCAAGATCAAGATCAAGATCAAGATCAAGATCAAGATCAAGATCAAGATCAAGATCAAGATCAAGATCAAGATCAAGATCAAGATCAAGATCAAGATCAAGATCAATATCAAGATCAAGATCAAGATCAAGATCAAGATCAAGATCAAGATCAAGATCAAGATCAAGATCAAGATCAAGATCAAGATCAAGATCAAGATCAAATCAAGATCAAGATGAAAATGAAAATGAAGATGAAGATGAAGATGAAGATGAAATGAAGAATGAAGATGAAGATGAAGATGAAGATGGAGATGAAGATGAAGATGGAGATGAAGATGAAGGTGAAGATGAAGATGAAGATGAAGATGAAGATGAAGATGAAGATGAAGATGATCATGAAGATGAAGATGAATATAAAAAGTAATTTTTAGCAAAAACAAAACCGACTTCAACTCTCATATAAAAAAATATATATATATATATATATCTCATGATCCGCTGATCAGATCTGAACCAGATTATTATGGGACCACCTCTGAGACACCACCTTTCCGATGCAAAAAGAACTATCGAAATCGGTTCACGTGGTCCAAAGTTATGCGGTAACATACATAAAAAAAACAAAAAAATATTCCGACGAACTGATAACCTCCTCCTTTTTTGGAAGTCGGTTAATAAGTAGACTGTTATGATCGACCTGTAATTCTCGCAGGAGATTTCAACGTAAACTTTTCGCTGGCCGAAAACATGTATGATGAACTGACAAAATTTGTGAAAGAAAACTTTTCATTGGAAATGGTTATTGGTAGATATGTTCCAACAACCAAATTAGCGACTACAATTGATGCAGTTTTTCTAGAAATATTAATAATGTTGAAATAAAACTTTTTATATCTTACTTTAGTTACCACAATCTACTGGTTAATATTGTAGATATGCATGTTTTCTCAGCCAAAAATAATAATTAAACTTAGCAATTGGTTATAAAAAATACAAAATTAAAGCTCGTTAAAAAAATTTAAATAAATATGTATTTAGTGTATTAGAAAATCTGTACATGTGTATGTATATCACACATTTCTTTCTTTTCTGAAATTCCTCTATTAAGTTTCACTTCTTCCGCGCGTAGGGACTACACGCACTGGGTTTTTTTAGTTTATTTTTAGCTTAGATTTTATTATTTTAAATAGAATTTTTTTTTTTTAAATAAATTTTTATGATATAAAGTAATTAGGTTTATTTCCTAATAAATTGTTGCTAAACTATTATTTCCTCGATTCATGCAAAATATTAAATCATTAAATAGCGTCTAGCAGATGAATGCGTGTATGTACATATGTATGTATGTATAGCATTGGTATTTTACGTCTACGTTTACACAAATATACGGAATTATATCAAACTATAACAAATTTGGAGTATAATAAATATTTAATATTAAAAATAATGCAGCTTTCTTCCACTATTTTAAGATCTCGTCGTAGATTATCTGTACGAATCTTCATTACGAACGGATTCAATGAAGGCTCTCTACGAATTTCGAATTTACGTTCGTTGCCATTCGGATTCTGTGATAGCACTTTGGTAGATTTCACGAAAATCGAAGCTACGATGGATTTTGTGATAGCCCTGAATATATGCGGACACTTATATATGTATCTATGCACATACGTTTCTATGCACATACGTATAATGCACGATCCAGAAAATTCTTCTATCATTCTTGCCACAAATGTATGTTTTCTTCGAAAATACTCAAGTACTACCAGTAGAGTACTCTACTGTCAAATACGTTTTACTCACGATTGAGAGAATACAAAGGTTGCGCCGATCTCGGACCGCTATTCCTCTCTTAACGAATTTGACAGAATTGTTGTTTGCATGACGTCACACTTGTGCAACTTGTTTACGTTTTCCTTGCAACATTTTTTCTTCTTCTTCCATTCTCGCTCACGTTTTGGCATTTCTCTCTCGCAATTGCACCAGTGTGACGTCACACAAAAGTTATTCTCAAAAATCCTCTCTAATCGGCGCAATCTTGTATTCTATCATTCTTGCGTTTTACTCGCAGTAGTTGCGGAAGGCAAAGTAAATACTCTACGCGTCTTGCTATTGATCGGTAGTTTACGTACGCTTGCAGAAACTGGTTTATGCTTACTCACACTTGACCCGAACGATGAGAGTAAAGGAGGGAAAGTATTTGCGCGGCGATCGGATGTCTTGTTAGGCCCTTTAAATGGAATTGAGCAGGAGTTTAGTTTATACTAAATGAAGGCAAACATTGTGCTTGCATAGTCTTCTGTTCTCTTTCACTGCAAGTTGAATTATTTTAATATCTATTGCAAAATTTTGTACAGACAAGACTAAAAAGTAGAAAATAAATAAAATAAAATAAAACTTTTTAATATACAACGCTTTTATAAATGGACTATAAAGTAGAAAATAATATTTCTCAGTCCCACAGAATTTCTTTTGATAACTTTTGATTTTGAAATTTTAGCAAAAGTCATTATAAACAATTAATGACATTGAAAATGAAAAGCGTGGGGCGCATGTAATACACTTGAATTGATATGAAAAGTAACATATGTATGTATGTGGGCATATGAATAACGACCGCTTAAAATCGATCTCAAATTTGTACTTTTGCTAAAATTTCAAAAACCAAAAGTTATCAAAACAAATTCTGTGGGACTGAGAAATATTATTTTCTACTTTTTAGTCCATTTATAAAAGCGTTGTATATTAAAAAGTATTTTTTTATTTTATTTATTCTCTTTTGCATTTGCATGCATATTCACGCCTTTGGCATATACCTGCATTTTCGACGCAAAGAGAACTTCTCTTTTTTCTCGCTCACGTTTCTCTTTTTTCTGGGCAATTTCGCGCGAAATTACCGATTTCTTTACACTTATGACATTTTTTGAGCTTATTAGTCGAATTTAGCATCCTGAAGTAAGACTTTTAACTTTTGTAACCGTTTAGAAAAAATAATAATAATAAAATGACACTAGTTCACTTCTGAAACTGCTTTTTAATGTCCAAGTAATGGGAGTTATTGCGTATGGTGTTATTGCATACACCCCACCCTTCGTGGAATTATACCAGGTGAAGTAATATTAGAGAGAAAAGAAAGATTTTGACACTGCCTTATTTGAAAATTCACCTATAAAATGTGAAAATAAGGCAGCCAAATATCAGAAAATAAAGCGAGGAAGCTGTTTTATTACTTCACCTATTTATTAAGCCATTCATTCCACCTGCTTGTACCGGGTATACGTAGTAGGTAAAATTTTACATATTTTTACATCACTATTTCGTACCACAAGCTCGCTCCGTCTTCGTAAATAAAATCCACAGTCCGGATACGGACCTCTTGTTTGTTCCATGCCATGGTGGAGTTATACCAGGTGAAGTAATTAGGGCGAGAAGAAAGATTTTGTCACTGCCTTATTTGAAAAATTTCCTTTAAAATTTCACTATAAGGCAGCCGAATGTCGGAGAATAAAGCGAGAAAGGTGTTTTATTACTTCACCTGTTTATTGCGCCATAGTTTCATGCAAACATTTTGAGGTTTTCCAGCAATATTTTCAACATATTAAAAAGCATGCAGACGAAATTCATACAAAAGCGCTATGTCCAATTTGGCGAGCAGTTATTAAAGACGACGCTTTCCCTATATTTTTTAGACTTTTCATAAGTAAAAATACTAGTTAAATTGTATTTTTGGAATAAATAAAGTTCTTTTTCCTTCTGTCAGTAAACTGTTTTTGTCCCAAATAGTATAAATAAGCAAAGCTCATAATTTGGTATTATTTCCCATTTAAAAGTGAAATAAAGCAAATTTTGTCTTATTGCAGTTTGTGTTTATTTTCTTATAATTTTTGAAATTTCGACCTGCATAGTTTTTGTTAGATAACGAACTATACTTGAAAAATATAATAAACAAAACAATATTAATTTCAATAGTATTGCAGATTGTGCCACGATTTTGTTTTTTAGGAAAAATGGAAAAAGCAAAAAAGTATAAGCGGTAGAAGTTATAGATTACCTACAACTGGATAAAATTTCCCGTTCCTTTTAATGTTTTCGTCACTGTATTTATGCTTTTTTACACTTTTGGAGGGCCTTGATCTCAACTTGACTTTCTAATGCAATTAGATAAATTGAAATCTTTTGTTTCTGTTTTGATGTGTATACATCTTTGGTTTCGGTAGCGGTAAAATTTGCGAAGCTGCAGCGCATAGCCCAGCAGAAAATTTCGAAGGGGCAGCATGTGTAATGCAGCAGACATTTTTTAATTTCATTAGAAGCACCCTGTGTTGACTTGCTATTGCAAATGGTTGCATACACTTAGACATATGCAGAGTAAGAGCAAATGCGGTACATATGATTATTACTTCCGATTATGCAAACACCGCGCATGCATACGGCTATGTACCTATACATATGTTTCATACTTAAGATCCCAGTTGAAATTTGATGCTGTTGTCATGAGCATGCTGCTGCGTATACATGCCAGTAAAATGAACCTTCATTTCCATTTAACACGCGTGGTTTCTCAGAGCGTATGCGTACTCTAACCATACACTTGTACTACTGCTGTATGCATATGGCTGTTTCAATGCTTCAAACATACAAAAATGCATCAATGGAACAGTATCAAAGCATTCTTACAGGATTTGTATTCCCATATGTAAATGTTACTTTTCTGATACAAAGTAGCATTTACATATCCAAATGCATATCTTGTAAAAGCCCGTTAGTGCTGAAAATAGAATCGCACAACACGTCCCTTCACTAAAATTTTTGTACAAGACTGAAAATATTACGAGAATCCCACTTCAAATTTATCAAGAAATGTACTTGAAACAGGAAAAACGTACGTTCGCTTGTAGTTCGCTAGAATTTGAATTTATTTGTGGAAGTTCATGACTATCCATGAATTGTTCACACTAATTTACTCATATAGAAAGCATTCTTCATGAATGCATACAACCGATTTCTACTGGGTTTGTATGTACCCTGCAGTGAAATCCAAAACTAGTCAGGAAAAATACTAGTTTACAACTAGAATTCCCTGACAGAGACCGAACTAGTTCGAAAATGACCAGACTTATCCCAAGTACAAAATGATTTATTCATGCCGTTTTATTTGACTTCGACAATTTAATACAATAAAGTACACAAAATATTATAACTTTTATTTTGGTATATTGTAAACCATTAAATCGAATACGTATTCAATTATACCAGTCCTGTTAAATAATGATTAATCATAATGATTTTTAATTAAAGCATGTTTTTTTGGATAACCGTTCAATGATCAAATACCGTTATTACCACCTTTTTAATGAGTAATAATTAATTACTTAAACAAAATGTTAATTAATTCATTAATTACTCACTATTTTGTTATTTTTAATCATTTTCAATTATCTTTGACTTTTTTTATTTACACGATTAAAAAATTTGATTTGATAAATTTCTATTACCAATCAACAAGCCAAACTATAGACAAAAATTAAGAATATTTAATAACTGCTTGAATTATTTATTTATTTTATTCTTATCCAAATCTCAAATTTCAAACATTAATTATTACTTTTATAAATTTTTAAAAATAATAGACTGAAATGTGCAAAGTTAATGAATTTAATTTATTTTAATGAAAACTTTTCTTTTTATTTTAGTTACCTCAAAAATGATCAAAAGAATTCATTTTATTTTTAACTAAAATGTTTCCTTTTGCATATTCAATATTTTTAAGAAAGATAAAAATATAGTATTTTTTTTATTGTATATTCATGAATTTATTTTATTTTTTGACTCCCAAAGTAGTGATTTTGGTCCATAATTAGCCTAGCATTTTTCTGTCTATTTTGAACTAGTATGAGACTGGTATATTTCTGACCGAAATCTGACAATTGCCATCTCATAGGACATCCCCATGTTAAAGATACCAGTTGATTGCATAGAAAAAAGATAGTTGGCTGACTAGTTGGGCATGCGGTTCATACTAGTTGTTAGCTAGTTTACAACTAGTTCATTTGACTACAGGGTACATTCAAATGTATGAGCTCATTTGTTGCGAATGGTTTTGATATTCATAGCATGGTTTTAGGCATAGGTTTAGTAGACTATTAATAAAAAGGCAAGGCGAAAAATTTTAATAATACTGAAATCGTTTTAACTGGGTCCGTTGATAGCTGATGAACATATAAGAATATATCTATATATACATATGTATGAATGATATAATAGCTCTGATCCAATACTTTTCGTGTAAAATCCAGTAAAAATGTCAAACAACAAGATTACTCTATGAAGTGAGAGTAAAATCTTGCATCTTCATTCTCTACACAACTCTCAAAAAATCGCTCTCATTACAGGATTTTGGAGTACGCGATCATTTTTCCCGTAACTTCCTGCAAGTTCGTGTAAAAACCTGTAAGTTCATTGAGTACCGGATCCAGCGTCGCCAGGTTGATGTTTTTAACGTCCTTTGGACGTTTTTTGTTTCCTGTTTACGTTTGGACGTTTGTTGTGTAAAAAATGACGTTTTTAACTTTCCAATAATTTTCCTCTATGCACAATATATTTAATGTATAGCGTATATATTTGCTTGTAGAATAAGTACTTACGCTCACACTTTATTCTTTGGTCACAGATGACTTAAATATGATGCAAACCAAGCGTACGCGCATATTTTTTTTATTCTTGGACTAAGGATCCCGCGTTCAAAGGCTGGTTGTGTAAACACTTGAGGTTACGGGGCTTATTGCAATGTTTGCAATTGCACATTAAAAGCCAAATCAGGAAGAGTTGATCTATTGCGACACGCACGCTCGGAAAAGCACCAAACAAGCTGTAACAAACTTAAAACTTGCACATTATTACCCTAGAATTTAATGAGCTATCAAACTAAATACTCAAAAATATAGAATGCTCAAACTACAAGCTCAAAAACAGTAATTGATGCGGCGTTTTCAAGATATTTTAACGCCCTTGAATCACAAGTATATACAAGTGTCATATTTATCAATCATACCGATAATTTCATGTATTAAAAGAATTAAAAATGAAAATGAATTAAAAAAATAAATCAGCAAAATCAATAAAATTAAGTGAAGTTAATATTTAATTTCTAGCCTAACCTACTTTTGTATATATGTAACTGAACCGTCTAATAATAGGTTTACATATAAAAAGATTATCCTCATTTTCGAGCTTAACTCCCTAATCTGCAATTAGAAAAGAAATTACCCAAACAAAATTATAATTTTAAAATAATCTCAGTTTAAACCGATAACTTTTTGGTGTCCAAACCAGTTTTATCGATTATACTTGCGAAGAAGAGTAGGAATGTCAAGTGTAAAAGTAAACAAAAATTGACGCAAGCAAGGAAAAGAGGTTTGTGAAGGTAGTTTTTAATAAAATATTAAGTTAAAATATATTTAAATATCATATCATAACCTATCCTCGAGTTGTGAGAATAACAAGCAAAACCAATTTGACGGTTAACGAGTATGAGGTGGGATTTGTCGAAGGCTGAGGTACGCTCAGCCGACCCAGGGTACAATGGAGGTCCCACTAACCCCCGCCCAATTAAATGCAATAGTTAGTGTAATACGTAGAATACACTCACACACACGAGGCGAGATATGGCCAGAGCGCCGGCAACCTTTCGCCCAAGAAGTGAGAGAGAGGGAGAGTAACTGCGGCTAAAGGTATTGGCCCAATGCACGCTTGCTTTGCTTGCTTTGCTTACTTTAGTTTGCTTTGCTTTACTTTGAAGGCTTTTATGGCCTAATGGTAGCTTTGAACGCTGTCATAGTAGTCAGCTGATTTTCAATGCGCGCAAATATACCCGCCATTCTTTGTTGTGCCAGCAAGTATAATTGTGAATTTTAGTTAAAATATATGTTATTAAACAATTATTTGTTACTAAGAACATTATTTTTTACAGATACCTTGCTTTTTTATCGTTCCGGTTTTGGTGAAGCTGCATTTGGCTGCGCCACTCACCACCCGTGTTTATAAGACGTAATATTCAATTGGAGGTAAAAGAGTTTATATTAAACAATTATTTGTTGCTAACAACATTATTTTTTTTCAGATACCTTGCTTTTTATCGTTCCGGCCACCAGATTCGTTGGTTTTCATAAAGTTTCATTTGGCAGTACAAAATGTTGACTCGAAATGCTGAACAAGTTTTGAGAATTTTCCTAATTTTAGCGAAAATGCGTAAATTAAAACTGCGATTAAAACAGAAGCGCCGATTTTGGGTTCGGAAATTGTACTTAGAGCGACACAAATATGGATTGTTTGAAAGTTCATTAAGAAACTTGGCTGCAGATGAGGAGCAGTTTAACAAGACATTAAGAATGCCCTTTTCGTTATTTAATGTGCTGCACGAATTTCTGGAGGCTTCGCTGACCAAATATTCAATCAGAACACCAATATCGAGCCGCTGCAGACTATTTATAACCCTGATGTAAGAGAAAATCGGTTTTACTTAATAGTATACGTATAATTTTCCATATATGTATCTGGTTTTATTTTTTTGTTGCAGATATTTGGCTCACGGTGGCACTCGGCAATTCCACACAATAGTTCACAGGATCGGCCTGACGACTTTCAGGAAGATTACGTTGGAGACATGTATGACCATATGGGATCTGTTAGCTGACCTGTATGTGGCGACCCCGTCAGAAACGGAATGGGGACGTATTTCCAATGAGTTCAAGTCGCTGTGGAATATGCCCAACTGCGTTGGTTCCATCGACGGAAAGCACATTAATATTACCTGTCCAGCGAATTCAGGGTCGATGTACTATAATTACAAAGGCAATTATAGTATCGTGCTTTTGGCCGTATGTGATGCCAATTATACCTTTACCTGCGTTGACATCGGAGCATATGGAAGTCAAAGCGATGGCGGTGTCTACCACTTTTCAAAACTGGCAGATGCTATTGAAAATGATAGGCTCGGCCTTCCACATGATCAGCCTCTGCCAGGAGAAACCGAGCCATTTCCACATTATTTAGTAGGAGATGCTGCTTTTCCCTTACGGCGTTATTTAATGCGACCATATCCGGGTAGAGGTATTCCAGAAGAGCAAGAGTATTTCAATAAAAGACTCTCTCGTGCAAGAAGAGTTATAGAAAACGCATTTGGAATACTCACTGCCAAATGGAGAATATTGAGAACGACGCTATGCATGGCCCCGAAAAATGCAGAACAAATAGTGAAAGCTTGTATTGTCTTGCATAATTTTATTAAGCTTTCGTGTGCAAACTATGTAGCAAGCGATTTTGTTGATCGCTACGAAGAGGATGCCACCATCGCTGGCTCATGGCGAAACGAAGTAGTTCCATTGCCCTCAATAAGTAGGGTGTCATCGAACCGAGGCAGTTCAAATAATTATGATTTAAGGGATGCTCTGAAGACACATCTTTTTAACAATAAAATTTAAATAATTACTACTCACTGAATATGCTTTGTTTTTATTATTTAAGATAGAAAACAAAAATTTGAACTCACAGTATGAGGGCACTTATTGGTAATGTTTTAAATGTCGTCACATCTTTCAGGTTTTTAAATTAATTTTTGTTCAAGGTAAGTATGGCGTTAACATAACATATATTTCATTCAGTCTTTTAAGTTAAAACCGTTTTAAACAGTATAGTGGTTACAAACAATATACCTTTCAGTCTTTTAATTGTTTTGTTTCTTTTTAAGGTACATACAGTGGGCAAACAAATTATAGCCCCACTATATTTGACAAGTTTTAACATATTATTTTTTAATTTTGACTTTTTTATAAAACGGAATTTTTTACACGGGCTTTGTTAAAGAATTAACTATATTTTTATGAAAAATTTACTAAAATTTAAAAAAAAATGTTAAAACTTGTCAAATATGGTGCGACTATAATTTTTTCGACCACTGTAAATATGGCGTATTTATAAAACAAAAGTGAATTACAAACAATATACTTCTTAGTCTTTTAAGTAATATGTTTCTTTTTAAGGTACTTAAGTATTGCCTATTTATAAAACAAAAGTTGTTACAAACAGTCTACTTTTTAGTATTTTAAATAATAGGGCTGTTCAGGATCTTGTCCATAGGATCTTGCATTTACATATTTCAGTGCATTTTCACAACGAAACATGCTCAATGTAAAAATTATAAAAATTGAATTTAGGAAATTTAAAAATTTAAATGACATCCAGTTTGATTTCAATTTTGCGAACTTAATATGTAATCTAATTTAATATGTAATCGAATTTAATATGCAATCTCACCGAAAATGCTTGCTACAATTTCATTGTTTCTAATCAAACACAATTGTACAATTTTTTATAAAAAAAATATCCAGGTTATTTATTTAAATGTCTCGTAACCGCGTAAGCCTCGTAAACTTGCATCGAAAACCACGCGTTTGGAATAATATCCTGAATATTTTCTTAAAAAAATGTACAATTGTGTTTGATTAGAAACAATGAAATTATAGCAAGCATTTTCTGTGAGATTGCATATTAAATTCGATTACATATTTAATTCGCAAAATCAAAATCAGATTTCATACTAAATTAGATTACATATAAAGTTCGCAAAATTGAATTCAAACTGGATGTCATTTAAATTTTTAAATTTCGTAAATTCAATTTTTATAATTTTTATATTGAGCATAGACGTATTGAAGTACGTCCATTTGAAAATCTAGGCGGCTCTCTTCTGGGACCTTCTCAAACACTTCGCCAATCGCACCCAAGAAATTGTTGTGTGTTTTTTTTTTACTATCCACAAACTGACTTACTTCGTTGACTAGATCGTTAAAGGCGGCGTTCTCATCGTTTTTTTTCTTTTGTCTCTTAGCCGGCGTTGGGGCAGTGGTTTCTTGCTCTTCTATTATAATGTTCCCACTCTCGCCTATTTGGAATCCAAAGGAAGTATCCAGTATATCTGGTTCTTGTCCGAGAACTTCTGGCGTTTGGGAGACGATGTTTGTTGTTGTCCTTAAAATATGTACATATAAATTACAATTTAAAATATAAATACTTGTTGTACAAATGTAAAGTACACTTACTGTCTGGGCGTGACCGTGTCTTTCAAAAACGACGCAGCACTTCCGCTAGGTTGTTGATCAACCTTCAATTCTATTCCATATCGGTCTCTTAACGATTTCCATCGCTTTCGGCAGTTTTCCTCTGTAAAGTAAAAATATAGTATTCGTCACAATTATTCGTCACAAATTTGTTATAATTTGGTTCGTCCTATTACAAAACTGCTATATGTTTGAAAAACTCTATACTAACCAGGATGTCCCACAGCAGCAGCTACATTTCGCCAAGCCAAATCTTTCTTCACCCGATCGCGGTAACTAAGCTGTCGTTTGTCCCACAAGCAGTTGTGTTTTTCAATCTCTGCTATAAGTTTTTCTTCGAACATCTTGCACTAAAGCTTCCGATATACCAACCAACACACAAGAATCGGATAATACAGCAGCCGGAACGATAAAAAAGTAAGGTATCTGTAAAAAATATTGTTGTTAGCAACAAATAATATTATTAATAACAAATAATTGTTTAATATAAACTCTTTTACCTCCAGTTGAATATTACGCCTTATAAACACGGGTGGAAGTGGCACAGGCAAATGAAACTTTATGAAAACCAACGAATCTGGTGGCCGGAACGATAAAAAGCAAGGTATCTGAAAAAATAATGTTGTTAGCAACAAATAATTGTTTAATATAAATTATTTTACCTAAAATTGATGAAGAACGCGATAAAAACTGCACACAAGCAAAATCGACGCGAAAAATTGAAATGTCAAGAGTTGTCAAAAGCCTACAGCGCGCTGTCAAATAGAGATTTCGGCTAATCGATACTTTAAAGCGCTTCAAGCAAGTGAAGTAAAGCTGCCACTAGGCCAACTTTCATACATTTTAGTAGATTTTAAAAATTGTTTGACAGTTCTCAAAGCCAAGCAAGCAAAGCAAGCGTGCATTGGGCCAATACCTTAAGGGTCGGTGAAGGTGAGAGTAACAGCAGCTATGGATCCGTAACTATGAGAGTGACAGCAACTATGGGTCGGTAACGCGGAGAGTAACAACGGCTATGGATCAGTAACGGTGAAAGCGGCAGCGCGTGAGCGCAGTGCCGGTGAGCGTAGTGGCAATGAGAGCGACGGTGATATTCGCCGATGATGGTGACAGCGGTCCTGGCCTACGATGAGTAGCGGCAACGGCCTCCAAATAGCCATGGCGGGTGACTAACTTTGGCTCCGGGAGCGGCAACGATGGGGCGGTTCCAATTCCGAAGGCGGCTCAACTGGTTATGACTTACGGTGATAATGGCGGCGGCCACCAATGACAGTGACTTTTAGCGGCCTGTAATGAGGAGACTACGGAGACTGATTAGCAGGCCCTGAGCACACACCTGTGTCGCCCCTCGTATTTGCACACTACCGATGTAGGTGCGGGAACGGTTGGCGGCACGCAACATCTGCAAAGTGACACGATGCATCTACATTCTGTGACGACCCCTCCTACAGTCCCCTCGGCCCTGTGGCGTTCTGCGTAGGCAATAGGATTGTGCTCATCTGCCAAAAGGCGACGTACGCGTTTCCGTACCTACGGAGACTGATAGCGGATGAGCATTTGTAGAAATCCTTATACACAGCGTCGCATAAGTCAGTTGCGAAGTAAGAGAGCTAAAAAAGTTTTAAATTTTTGCGCAAGTGCCCAACGAACTTCCCGAGTGTGTTCGGGCCCATGCTTGCTTGTGTTCTGCTTTGTGCATATTCTATTTTTGGCGCATTTCGGTGTGTGCGTATGCCCGCTGTAGGTATTCTGCTGGTGTGTAGGTATTAGAGTCCGACCGATTCCAATTTTTTTTCAGGTACCGATGCCGATTAATCGTCTTATGGGGAAAGAATCGGCCAAAGCCGATTCCATAAAAAATTAGAAATAGAAAATTAATTCATAAAATCAGTTAACAAAACAAAAGAACACAAATAATTGAATTAATTTGCTTGTTATGCAGCAGTATTTATGTGTAAAAATACATATACATATGTACATATATAACATTTATGTACATTACATAAAACACTTTTTATACGGAGCTAAAGGCCTGTATGCAGCTCTCAAGAAAAGCAAAAACTCCATATAAAATGACGTACAAGAAATGGCTAAGAAATTTTCTTGAGTAAAATTTCCTTAAGGCAGTACGCAGTTCTTAAGGAATTTGCTACACTTTCTACTACGGTTTTCAAAAGTTTTTTGTGAAAAAAGAGCACAAGGCGACCCAGGTTTGCAACAGAAATATATGCCCGTTCCATTATTTCTTGAGGAAAAAGTTAGGCAACAGGCTGTGAAGTATTAAAAACATCAAAATTCCTTGGACACACACACGAAATAATTGCAATCTTTTCTTGACCGTTTTCTTGAGAGCTGCATACAGGCCATAAGCAAGAAATATTTAGGAACATAAAATTTCATTTAGTTTTTTACTAAAATACAATCTCGTGCACTTAATGCATAAGAACTTATATGCTAAGTATGTATGTACATTAGGGTGGTCCAAATACAGTAAAGTCGGAATTGTAATGCTCTCACCCCCTAGGATTGTTCTAAATCGAAAAAAGTATGCCCCTATTTTTTATTTTGAAATCAAAAAATATTTAGAGGTCGCTCAAAGCGCTCAAAGTTTTCCATGTATTTTTATATGGGGAAAAAACAACCTTTCGTAGAAATGGTATAGAATTCTTGAAAATAAATATTTTTTGATCGGAGAACTCTTGTTCTCTTCAGGAGACTTTCAATAATAATATCCAATTGTTAATTTAACCAATTTTTAATACTAACGATTTTTTTTATTGGTCCCCATTTGCATTTTTTGGGTTTTTGTGGGTTTATGCCGTACATATAAATTACAGTTGCGATGAACAATTTGTTAAATAAACAATTGGGTATTATTATTGGGAATCTCCTGCAGATAAACAGAGTTCTCCAAGAGAAAAATATTGACTTTTAAGAATTCTATACCATTTCTACGAAAAGTTGTCTTTCCCCGTATAAAATACATGAAAAATTTTGGGCGCATTGAACGAAAATAGGGGAGGACTNTAAACAATTGGGTATTATTATTGGGAATCTCCTGCAGATAAACAGAGTTCTCCAAGAGAAAAATATTGACTTTTAAGAATTCTATACCATTTCTACGAAAAGTTGTCTTTCCCCGTATAAAATACATGAAAAATTTTGGGCGCATTGAGCGAAAATAGGGGAGGACTTTTTTTCGGTACAGAACAATCCTAGGGGGTGAGAGCATAAAAATTCCGACTTTACTTGTACCACATGCATTTTTGGAACACCCTAATGTATATACTTATAGTGGTCCACAAAATAAAAGAATCGCTATATTTTTACCGGTTTTGGCATTTTTCGTTTGTTTATTTATTGTTTCTTTATAAAAGTCTAGCTGATATACAACAAACACCATATTAATTCATGGGGCTACTCTGTAATGCGATACGAAAGGGGAATGCGATGCGACTTTCTAAAAAATTCGAATAATTACTTTGTTGTCAAATTTTGTTGCATTTTTCTAAAAAGTTTAAAATTTAGATTGAAATGGTTTTCTTAGATAATGAACTCAGTTTAAAAAGAAATAATAAACATTAAACAAACAAAAAACAAAAAGAAATTAGTCAAAAGTGGTCAAAATATCGCGTCCCTATTACTTTTCATGTCACTATAACTCCACCAAATTATTTTAATTTAATTTCATTGCATTCTCTTTTAGTTAGAATTTAATGATTAATTAAATAAACCAAGAATGTGAAAAATAATTTATATAAATATTTATATTTTTTTGTAATGAAATTCATTTAAATCTTTTTTTATAGAAATATAGATCTTTATAAAAATGTAAGTTTTTCAGATTCCAATGTTTTAAAAACACTGGTTTTTAGTAAACACTGAAACAAATTTGTTGATGTACATAAAATTATTAAAAAGTTTGTATGGATTATGAAACTTTGATTTATATAGTTTTGGTTAAAAATTGGACAATATTTTTATAGAAAAATGACAAGCATTTAACTTGAAAAAATTTTGAACCTTTAACAAAATCAGCAAGTGACCACTTGTTGGAGACACTGCATGCTTCAAAAATGGAAAAATGGTGGAATAGTATGTGTCTCAAGTCATATTAAAGAAAATAACTTGCTATCTCCATTCCAGTCTGGTTTTAGGCCAAAGCATAGCTGCGCCACAGCTATGACCAAAATTTTAGATGATATTAGGATACCATTCGATAATGGAGAACTTACCCTTCCCTGCCTCTTAGACTTATCTAAGGCATTTGACTCGGTCAACCACACTTTGCTCCTTTGGAAACTCAGGAATTACTTTGCCTTTTCCGACAGCTCTATCAAAACTTTTAGCTAGCTACCTTGAGGGTAGAGTTCAACAAATTAAAGCAGATAGTGTTTCATCCCGGGTCGAAAGCCCAATAGCGGGTGTTCCTCAGGGTTCGGTTCTAGGTCCTCTCTTATTTAGTAGGTTTGTCAATGACGTGTTTTTAGTGTGAAAATATGATGTTGATGATATTTAGTTATATCTGTCTAATCGCATTGGCCTAGTCGAAGACTTATTTTATAAAGTCAATAGTGATCTGTCTGAAATTCTGTGTTGGGCAAATAAAAATGCTCTATGCTTAAATGCTGCAAAATCTTACGTTATGCCTATTTGTAAAAATTAAGCTGGTAGTAAAAGCGTCACATCGTTATGGATCGGTCCAACTGCCCTCAAAACGTCTGAAAATACCAGAAACTTAGGTTTTATTATAAATAATAAGCTAACCTGCTCCGACCATGTAAGCAAGGTTGTTAGCAATGTATTTGTTATATTACGAAGATTGAGAATCTCTGCGTCGTATACACCGCAGGAAACGCGGCGGAAACTTGCCCTGCAGTTAAATGTTCCCCCTTTCACATACTTTGAACTAGTTTACACCAAACTTGATTCAATTTCAGATAGAAAGATTAATGTAGCTTTTAACAACGATTATTACCGCAGTGACCTCAAAAATGCAGTGGCCAATATAGCAACTCAGTTGCCAGCTTGCAGTTGCCATCTGTAAAACCATTTCAGCCAGTAGCCAGCCAACTGAAGTTCGGTTGCCATAAGCCTAAGTTCATGAGTCTATCTCCTCATATTCTGGTACTTACAAATATCGGGCCAAAGTTATAATACCATTTCATGCTCATGAAAGGTATAGTTTTCAGATTTCAAATCGGTGAAGTAGGTAACAAAATATAAATTTAAACATTTACTTAACTTCTTCCCAGCGTATCTATTAAAATGTCATGCATTGCTATGCTATACTGTTATAGCATGTCATTGCTTCTTAGCTCAGCTGTTTTTTGCTGTTGTGTTTTTGCAGCTTATTTTTAATACTGTTTAATCCTGCCTTGTATGAAAATGTATATAGCAAAGATGGGCAAGGCCGAGGCCGAAAAGAGCCACATCTAAGTTCTAAATGCTACAAAGAGCCACAAAAAAAGAACAAGAAAAACCAAAATTTTATTTTTAAATAAAATTATGTATTATTAGAAATGAAAAACATTAATTTTATTATTATTCTATTGTACGTAAGATAGATATACAAGAAAATTCAAAAGATCCCATTGACAAGATTTTTTTTTGGTTTTTTTTTGGTTTTAGGTCAGTTAAAGCTGTTCGTAACAATTCTGTTAAATGTTGGATAGTCAATATGTACGTTCGTTTAAAATCTCCAGTCAAAAATGTCCAACAGCGAAATTCCGGCGAAATATCATCTGTTCTCTCAGAAGAGAAAAATATCCAAAATAGAATGCGAACAGAAAATTTGCAGAGACTTACAAGTTAGACGAACAGCTCATAGAAATTTTGTTTACATTAACAGGTCTATTCTGCACGTTACCGAAGATTTTGTGATCGGAAAATTTTATTACCAAAAAATGTTACCACTTCTTGTCACCGCGATTCTAGGTACGTTGGTAATGCAGTGAAAATATTCAGAAACTCAGCTATGAAGATTTGTGGAAATTCCTGTATTGCATATTTCACGGGGCAATATTTTGTTACCAGCTTATGAGATGGTAACCAAATTTACCGGTTACAAGAGAGCACAGAATGCGAAAAAGGTTTAAAAATTGGCAGACACTTTAATTACCGGTTATAAAATTTATGTTACCAGCGCAGAATAGACCTGTAAAAAGTATAAAATTGAAAACGTAAGAAAACGAATCCTGAATTCTTATCCTGACACAGTTCACTGACTAAACGAATAATTGCTTATTTCTTACAAGTTTAATTAGTCGCATTTTACTACATATTTCAACTTCCAAACCATCAAATTCAATTTAGGGATTTGCGTAAATTCCAACCAGCTTTCCTTGATGAGCTGTTTTCTTGTTGGCAAATATGTGTTATACGTTTGAAATATGTATTTTAAAAAGTAAAAAGAGCAAAAATGTTCTAAGCAAGGAGAAATGTAAATAATAATGCTGAATATGTCGCATGTGTTCCTTTTGTTGACATGCATAAATTTAATGCAGGATTTAATTTAAACATATCGCTAGCTTAGAGTAAAAAGTTGCTAAGTCCACTTTTTATGAAAACTCATATTTTGATACAGGATGCTAGAGAAACTTAAAAATGCATCGCAATTTGATAAGGCTAAAATAGTACGAAATCTTTAAATAAAGATCGAATCCCTTTGATTCGTATGGAGTTTGTCTTTGCTTTAGCAGGCAAAATGTTGTATTCAAAGTTTTGCGAAATACTTGAAAAAATGGCTATAAGAAGTTTTTTCCTCTCCTGTACAATTTTCAAATAGGGACTTAGCAACTTTTCACTCTAAGCTAGCGGTATATGTAATACTTCTATATTTCACAGTAAGCTAACTTCTCAATGTGTAAGCATTCCGAAATCAAAGCGAGACAGTCTAGTACCGTTCAATGTATTGTGTACTTGAGTGCCGTTTTTGTATATATTTTGTGTACATGTTTGTTTATAAACGTATCCCTGCAAAAAATGGGACTAATCCGGGATGACTCCGGGAGTAATCGCAAAGGAGCATGCGACTAATACCACTTCTGATCTCTTTATATGGAATGAACTGTTCGCTTTTGTTCGAGCATGTCCTACGAAGAGACTAATTGTTCACCTTTATACCCGAACAGGTATAAAAGGCGACTAGTCACTTTTAAAAAATAAAAATAACAAGTAAGAAAGTCTAAGTTCGGGCGGAGCCGAACATTAAATACCCGGCGCAAGTATTAAATATATGTTTTCCACCTTTCCGAAAGCTACCGCTACATGATAAGCCGGGGTGTATACATTTTAAGTAAATTAGCGTCCTTAAATTTCGAAATATATGTATACATTTGTCTATATCTATCTCGATTCGTTTTGCCTGTTACAAACAACCGTTATGTGAACAAAGTTATAATACCCTTGTGCACAAGTGCGCTCGGGTATAAAAATTTGCGCCAGCTGAGATTCGAACCGGGGTGCTCAGTTTTGTTAGGCGAATACTCTCTCTGTGAGCCAACACCGCACATGAAATTTCATTGACTAAGTGCGTACATATCATTGAATCGTTAATAGTACCCGTTAGAGATGAGTTGAGGACTAATTGATCTCCAATTATACCCATAAGGGATGAGTCGAAACCAATTGATCTCCATTAGTACCCGTATGAGACTAGTTGCGACTAATTAATGCCCAATTGTACCCGATTGAGAGTAATCTCGGAATACTCTCTTTAGAGATTAGTCGCACAATTTTTTGCAGGGATGTGTTCCTTTTCTTTCGTACGTGTTTATTGATATATCTGTACTGTAGTGTTTTCGGACGGTACTAGCTCTTACTGCCAATATAGGAGTATTACATATGTATATGAATTTGAATTAATTCGGCAATGTCTTCGTATATCACTTCCAAACATGTATAAGCGACTTGATATGATCTGGCACTTGCATGATGTGTTACATGTCGCTATGTTTTGTAGTTCAGGCCTTTAGTATCTATATATAATCGCTCAGTCATACGACTTAGTTAGGCAGATCTGTAGCAGCCACAGAATTGAGCTATATATCGAACTAAAGTGCAAGCTGCAGTTGCAGTTGACCGTGTTTGTCAAAAAAGTAAAAAGCGGCAGAAAAGTCGATAGTAAGTAATATAATCTATGAAAAATATTAACCATATTTCCGTGGAATAGAGAAAAGTTATTAGGTATTATTCATAGTTTTGAAATATATTTCACGAAAGCAAAAAATAAAAATAGCTGAGATCCCTTTCGTTTTTAAACACCTAGGATATCACTGACCATTAAAAAGGACCCTGAATGACCGCAAACCCCAAAGCATTACACATTTTTGTATGTGATTTTTAAAATGAACGATCCAAAGTC